>NW_007728329.1:41119-48323 GCF_000696425.1 Galeopterus variegatus
GGCACTGTGCTGGTTATCAGGAGAGTTTCTTCACCTGCAGCTTCTAGGGGTCCTTACCAACCTAGCTAGAACACCATAACCTTACACAAAGGTCTTCAGTCCGTGCACCGAACATCTGTCTTAAGAGAACTAAAGGATATGTGTCGAACAAGTAGGTCTGTCATTTTTTACATTTTCTCCAATTTTTCAGATCCCATGGGTCAGGTAATGTGTTAGTCAAGGCTCTCCAGAGAAAAGGGATCAATAGAAGATTGGTTCTCCAACTGGACACAGAGATTAGAGATGCTAATTTTGGAGGCTAAATCCCATGATCTTCCACCTGCAAGCTGGAGACCCAGGAAAGCCGGTGCTGTAATTCAGTCTGAGTTTGAAAGCCTGAAAACCAGGGCAGCTAATGATGTAAGTTCCAGTTTGAGGCAGAAGTTGAGTTGTGATGTCCAAGCTCAAGCAGCGAAGCAGAAAAATAAAGGGGAGCAATTCTCTCCTTCCTCTGCCTTTTGTTCTATTCTGGCCCTCAAAGGATTGGGTGATGCCCACCTGCTTTGGAGNCAACAGTAATATTATTTTCCTCACGAAAGATATATTTGAGATGGAGATGGATTTCTGGTGCATTTCTTTTTCTTTCTTTTTTTCTAAGTTTTTAATATGCCACAGATTGAATCTTGCTGAGTCTATAGGTAAATGGATTCCAGTTTCCTTTTATCAGTTCCGTGTGCAAACCACTCATTTTCTGTGTGCTTTGTTCTAGCACATTTATCAGGGGAACTGCTGTCCTTGGGTTACTCGTATTACACAAGGAAACCCCAGCAGTTTCTATTTCTTCGCATTCTGCACCTCCATCCTCTCACCCACCCAAACCTCAAATTGTAGCCAAAGTAGCCAATGATTGGATGGGAGCAGATATGAATGTCCAGCTCTCCTTGCCTCCATGCATTAAAATTAATTAAAAATGGTACTTGCATGGGCCGGCCCGGTGGCACACTGGATAAGTGCGCCGCTTGGGAAGCGCGTCGGCGCTCCTGCCCGAGGGTTTGGATCCCACATACAGACCGGTTCCCACTCACTGGCTGAGCGAGGCGCGGGCCCAACGCCAAGGGTTGCGGTCCCGTTGCCGGTCCCCGGTCCGATGCGGGGGCAACACTGAGGGTTGCGATCCGTTGCTGGACACGGAAAAAGACAAAAAGACAAAAAAAAAAAATGGTACTTGCAGCTGTGGCTCTGAGAGCTTTAAAAGAAGAGCACATGAGAAGTTCACTCCTGTTTCCACAATCTTGCAATGTGAGACTCCTGGGTCACTGTTGCCACCACCAGATATGTTCTTTGGACTTTGGACTTCCTAGCCTCAGAAACTGCAAGCGATAAATTTGGTTCTCTCCGTGGTTCTGTTACGTGCCACAGAAATGGATGAACACACTCCTTTTCCTCTCCTGCTTCCTCACTTTCTTGCTGGATTTCCCAGTCTGAGATCCCAAAAACCCTAGTCCAGGATCTGCCTTTTAGGATTCTGATCTAAGTCTCTAAGCTGTANCACCTTGCCCAGTTAGGATATGCCTAGGAAGGAAGACGTGTATTATCACATGGTAGCTTTCGTTGGAGTTAGAGGAAAATGGTTTAAGAAAGATCCCAGTTAGGCATCTGCATATACATCCTCAACACTTAGACAGGAGGGATTTGCATTAGAAGCTCAAGCAGCGAAGCAGAAAAATAAAGGGGAGCAATTCTCTCCTTCCTCTGCCTTTTGTTCTATTCTGGCCCTCAAAGGATTGGGTGATGCCCACCTGCTTTGGAGGCGACAATCTATTTTACTTAGTCTATTTATTCAAATACATTCAGAAACACTCTTGCGGACACACCCAGAAATAATGTTTAATCAAATATCCCAGCATCCTCTGATCTGGCGAAGTTGACACATAAAATTAACTATCATGGGTAATGTGCACAACCTACAAGGCATTATAAGAATTATCTGGGCACTTAACTAACTCATGCTCCCCTTAACCACATGATACTTACAGCTGGTTCTGCTGAGTTATTGAGATGGCAAAAAGGAAAGAGCATTCATTGATTAATACCACCACCTCTCGTTTCAGATCAATACAGTCTGAACCGGCTCAAAAATACAATCTTTATCTATTTACCTGGCATTGATCAGGCCCCAGTAAACTGATTCAGAATAATGATACAGAATAATTTATTACACAAAATGTCAATTTACATGATAGCCATAAGAAATGGAGCTTATTCTTGGGGCCTTTCATACAGTTCAGTTCACCTTGCCCAGTTAGGATATGCCTAGGAAGGAAGACGTGTATTATCACATGGTAGCTTTCGTTGGAGTTAGAGGAAAATGGTTTAAGAAAGATCCCAGTTAGGCATCTGCATATACATCCTCAACACTTAGACAGGAGGGATTTGCATTAGGAGTTAGCTCAAATACACACTGCTGTAAAATTCTAATTGCTTGCATAGCGACAAGTGCTGATATCAACACGATTTCAGCAAAGGTGACTGTTTCACCTCTGTGCCTGCTCTTCTTCAGGTTGTTAAAGATACTTTCGGATTACAATGGTTTTTATTAGCGATTAAGCCTGAGCATGTTATGTACACTTTATCTTCTATTCTTCAACTATGACGACACTTCTTGCATCTTAAATATCTGACTGGATAAACTATTAGAGCTCAGAGCCAGATGATTTTAAAAGAATGCTATTTTGAAAGAAAATGCAATTCATTGTGCTTGAATGCAAAAAGCAACTTTTAAGCTTCTAAAAAAAATAGATTAAAATGTTATGACTTTGAGAAGTAAAAGTTTAGTTAACCAGACATAAAGAAGAGAGATCGAGAAGGCAGTGATGGATATTTTGATAACCTTAAAAATTATAAAATAAAGGGCCGGCCCGGTGGCGCACTGCTACAGTGCGCTGCTTGGGAAGCGCAGCAGCGCTCCCGCCGAGGGTTCGGATCCCACATACAGACCGGCCGCTCACTGGCTGAGCGAGGTGTGGGGGCAACACCGAGGGTTGTGATCCCATTGCCGGTCCCGGTCTGGTACGGGCGCAACACTGAGGGTTGCAATCCGTTGCCGGTCACAAAAAAAGACAAAAAAGGAAAAAAAAATTATAAAATAAATTCATTGGTCACAATTTTAACAACCAATAATAAACAAAACACAGAAATATAAGCCACCATTGATATTGGGGTTTTGTGCATATAACTGACAAAGGCTTTATATCAATTATATATGTACATAAATATATATAATATAAAAGAATTTGTATTGATAATACATATATGTGTGTGTTTGTGTGTAAATTTCTATAAATCTATTAGAAGAAAATTGGTCAAAGAATATGAACAGGAAATTCTCAGAAGAGAACAAGTAAATTGTTTAATAAACATATGAAAATACATTTGAATGCACCAGTAACAGATGAATGAAAATTAAAACCACAATAAGGTATTATTTCATAGCAAACAGGTCAGCAAATATTAAAGTCTTCCCATTTCAATCGTCTGAAGTGTAAATTGGTGTAAACCTTACATTGAGAATACAAAAATGGGTCTGTCCTCTGAGAAAGCCATTTTATTTCTAATTATATATGTTAAAGAAGCTCTCATACTTGTGTTAAAATCACACGTCTAGAAACACTCCGTGAGGCATTTCCTATAACAGCAAAACATGGGAAACAACTAACTTTTCCATCAATAGAGAAACAAAATCAGACTTGTATATTCATATGATGAAAGACTTGTACAGCAGATAAATGAATCGAACAGAGGTATACGAACATGCAAAAATCTCTAACACAAACTGGGAGCAGGGGAAACGGTAAGTACCAGAAGATCATGCACACTGTGACAGCAATTATGTAATTTTTTCAATCATGCAAATTAAGTCTACATATGGTTTCTGAACACCTAACACATAACAACAACTTTCAAACATATATGCAAAAAATAAATATAAAATTTAAGGTCCAGATTTTGGGGGGTTGGAGGGAGAAGATGGTATGAGATTGAGTGGGGAAAGGGTACAAAAAAATCAACAGTGTCTGAAATTTTCTGTTATTAAAGACAGATAAGTGATAGATGGATGACAGATAGATAGATAGATATAGGTAAATATTGTCATTCTTTTACCTGCAATTCTCTGGGAAAAGCTATTCAATATTATGCAGGAAGTCATTATGTATAACTCTTGGCCAGACACTATTTATTTAGTGAAAATAATTAAGCCACTTCATTTCCTCAAGGCAAATGATGTGTGTCTGAGACTACCCATGTCTTAAGTGGAGCTCTGGAAGAGAGCCAATGAACTGTCCTTGGGTTTTGCTCCACTTCTGCTCAATTAATCATTTCCTCAAGGCAAATGATGTGTGTCTGAGACTACCCATGTCTTAAGTGGAGCTCTGGATGAGAGCCCATGAACTGTCCTTGGGTTTTGCTCCACTTCTGCTCCATTAGATGTGTTCTTAGCAGTTAAAAAATAATTTTATATCACTTTAAGCTGGTTATGACTGGAAATTTGATTGTCATAGTAACGTTAAAAGTAACATCTCAATGAAACCTAAGACACCATTTCTTTCTGAGTCCTTGTTAGCACTATGTCTCTTCATGAGTATAAATTTCAGAGGGTTAAGGGTTTCACTAAGAATTCAGCTTCCAGGAATTTATTTTCACACCTGTGATTTGAGGTGTGGAGATTATCATTGCAAGCTCCATCAATATTCTGTTGTCTCTTTTTCTTTACAAGGTCATTTTAAGTAAGTGAAGTCAGACAGTATCTTTATTAAAGAAAATCCAGACTTGGAGAACATTCATAGAGTGAAATAATGCAGAAGAGAGATTTTCAAAAGAGAGAAAGCAATTAACTTTCTGCCCTGTAAGAAAGTCTGTGCAAATTATTTTCAGGAATGTTATTAAAAAGGTCAGTTAACTCTCAGATATTAGGCAGAGAAATCAAATTATTTAATATTTAACATCTACAAATCTCATCAACAGACTTAGAATTATTTAACCTGATACTAAATATCTCAGAGTTATAACAATTTGATATTTGTGAATACACACTTGCCTAATTTTAAACATTTCCAGAAAAGTACTTCAACCAAAACAGCATGGAGCTGCAGATTATAAAGTTTATTCATAATCACAGTCCATTCTATTGAACAAATTGTGTTTCCATCCTGAGCTGTTGGCTTATGACCCTCTATGTAAACATAATTTGAGTGTCATGTTTTATTTAGATAACTGACATTTTGACCGACACACACAATGCTTTTTGTCACTCATGAAAGTTTATGTAATTTACTCTTAACTCTAAGGCTTCTTGAATCTTAAAGATGTGACTCGTGCATAATAAATGTAACAGAATAAAAAGAAAGAAAGCAGCTTCAAGGTTATGGTTTGCAGGACTATTTTACATGGAAGGAAAAAGAAGCAAAGAACTCCCATTGTAAATAAGTTATGAATGAGAGTTTCATGTCTGGCACAGTATCAATAATTGTTTTATTGGACAGCCCTCATATCATAAGCGCTGGAAATGTAGAGATGGAATACACAAATACCCATTGCTCATGTGTGCACACGCACGAATGTATAACTTTGCATTGTGTGTATACACATATATTTTGTGGATAAAAATTGCACTGCTGTTCTGCTTACAGTGTACCTACTAGAAGATTATTAAGACATCACATGAAATCAAACCACTTCTTTGACTGTCAGTGGGACTCAAGTAACAGCACTGAAAAGTTCTGAGCTAGTTAAGAAAAAAATAGGGTTTATGGAGATCAAAATGTCACCTTGATTGTTGATATGGCACATATTGAAGAACGTAGTTTTTGTCTGGAGGCAATCTAGTACAGACCCCAAATTCATTCTCTTTCACTCAATCCCAGCTAGCATTAGATGGAGTAGGCTTCCCTACTAAGAACACCCTCTGGAAGACTCATAGTATTGAAAGACAGAAAAAAATAGGAGTTCTCTATGTTCAGAATAGCTGTTCTCTATGGGCTGCTGACTCCCAGCAGAAAGGGAAAGGTCTGGAAGAAACATAGTCCATTTCTTCTTACAACTCAGGTAAGTCATTCCACTCCTCATGGGGGACAGGAAGTAACCAACAGGTAAGAGGAGCTACAAGTACTACATCAACCATTGGAAGGACACACCAGGCATGGAGAAGTATCCTCTCTTTTCTCAAGTGAGGAGGCAAAAATCAATTATGTGAGGACCTGGAATCCATGGCTATTCAATATCACATCTATCTACTGCACAAATATTTACTTAAGACCCTACTATGTGCAATTTGTATATTTTCAGAAAGTGCATGCTCCTGTGTTTATGCCAATTGCAATATGTGGGTCATGTTGGCATGTGCCCTAGGAAGGATTTATTCTTGCCCATTGTGTTGTGGACCTGAAAAGAAACTGAGGCATGGCTTAAAAAACAAAGAGTGTATCTGAGCCAAATATAAGTAACTACAGTCTGGGACACTCTTCAGGTTACCTTGGGAAGTACTACAGAGAAACAAAGAAGTTTGGGCTTCTAAAGGAAAAAAGACAAACTGGAAAAGGGGGTGGTTACAAAAGTTGCCTGTGAAACATTATAGTTGGTGCCAGAACTTTTAACTAGTGTTGACAGTAAGGGACTGGCTATAACAGTCTGTGTGGTGATCCGCAGCCAGAAATTTTTAGTTTGAGAGGAAGTGTGTGGAATAACAGTCACCAGGTGGTCAACAGACATGTTGGTCATTATTCTTCCAGAAAGTTGTGACCCTTGTGATTGACTGTAAAAGTTTAAATGTTCAGGGTGGAATGTGATTGATTATAAGAGTTCAAAAGTTCGGAATGACTTTGGATGAGATGTGACTGCTGTTCAAGCTGAAATGGCCTCCCAACTCCATTTTGGGTGCCTAGACCAGACTGCTGCCATTTTCTTTCATCAGTGTACTCATACAACACCAAGAGCAGTTTAAAACCCATGAAACAGAAGACTGAGTTAGCTAACCCAGATTTAGAAGGATGCTTAGCCATGAAACAAAGCCAAACGAACAGGTCTTGACCAGGCTGGATGGAAGCCTTAGGTTACTTAACATGGCACCCAAACCACCATGGGTTTAGAGCTACCCAGTGACTGGGCCTTATCTTCTATTGATGCAAAAAAGGAAGGATGGGAAAAAGGGAAGAAGAAAGGAAGGAAGGAA
>NW_007728329.1:49323-51887 GCF_000696425.1 Galeopterus variegatus
AGGAAGGAAGGAAGGAAGGAAGGAAGGAAGGAAGGAAGGAAGGAAGGAAGGAATAAAAGAAGAAAGAAAAAAAGGAGGGAAGGAAGAGGGGAGAGAGGGAGGAAATAGAACAGCATAAAAGTTTGTATGTCCACGTTGCAAATGATGCTGTTATACCTCAAATCATCTTCTCTAACATTTTTCAAGTTATACAAACCTTGGCAAACATTGAAATGAAAAGCTGAAAGAAATACAGAGAAAGGACTTATCTTAAGCCAGAAGTATTTGAAGAGTTAGTGACTGGAAACAAAAAATATGAAAATATGATTTATAGCACTGATATTACTCATTGAAGAGGTAATGTTCTGAGCTATTGGATTAATCATCACTATTATCGGAACATAGAGAAGGAACCAGTAGGCTATAAACATATTCTTGTCTTATTTAAAGACTGTTGCTACTGAATTTTTGTAAAACACTAAATTAAAAATAACTTGTTATATGTATCTCTGGGTAGTTGCAATGAAATTTTTCAGTCAGAGGCTCTATAAATTTTAATTTCTTAGATATGTATAGCTCTTTTTACACAAATAATTTTATAAAGTCTTCTGCTTAACTTTAATTGCACAGGTGAGAGAAAAGGATTTTTTTTTGTCATGTGCATTAGTAAATTTAAATCCAAGTAAACTTCCTTAGAGAGGCAAATTCTGGCAGCAAATTTTTCTTCAGTTTTATAAATATCCTTCTTTGATTTTTGTTACAACTACTTCTTTTTATTTTATTTTCCAGTGTTGAAGAAAAAAGTAGAAATTATAGGGAAGAAATTATTAACTGCATGATGCTCTGTTGACTATGAATTTTAGGAACATGAATTAAAGAAAAAGATTTAAAGTCTAGAGGCTCCATTTTTAGCATTATGACAGACTAGATGTTGCAACAATTCCTCCAGGTGTAGAACCTTGAAGATGACAGATAAAATATAAGTATTCTTTTCAGCAAATATGATCAGGTGATTAACTAAGAATCAGATACCATGAGAGAAAACAAGTTTATGCCCTAAAGTAGTTTTCCAAATAAATCCTGGCTGCTATGAGTCTCTCATTTAAGAGCCTCTGTACTGAAGACGTAAGTCCTGAAAATGAAAGTGCAGTTTAAAACTCTTGCAAGAAGCCAACATTCACAAACAGGCAGTTCCCTCTGCCCAGAAGCAGGCAAGAAGCAAAGCACACCTGGGGTCCAAGGCAGGAGCCAAGGGCAGCACCCCTGCATAGAAGCAGGCAAAAAGCATGCCAAATACACCACTTTCATNGCCAAGGGCAGCACCCCTGCATAGAAGCAGGCAAAAAGCATGCCAAATACACCACTTTCATATTGATGGCCAACCACAGCCACTGCCACACCCATGGCTGCTGCAAATGTGGTTGAACACCACGGAAGTAACCACAGCCACTGTGCACGTGGCCCATCAGATATTCAACTTCATTGACACTAGGAAAATTACCAGTAGAAACAGAAAAAGAAAAGGGCATCTCTCTCCTCAAAGCCCAGAGTAATAGAAGAAGCAACTGCTTTACCATATGACCAGACATGAACATAGAGATATTAAAAGTACAAAAATCCAATAAATATGACGCCACCAAAAGAATACAATAATTCTCAAATACCAGACTCTGTAGAGCAGGAAACCCTTGAAATGACTGAATAGGAATTCCAAGTAACAATCTTAAGGGAACTCACTGAGATACAAAAGACTCAGTTAGACAACATAATGAAATGAGGGGGGAAAAAACCCAGTATATGAAGGAAGAAATTTACAAAGAAATTAATACCTTACAAAAGAATGTTGCAGAACTCACAGAACTGAAAGATTCACTCAATGAAATAAAAAACACAACTGATAACTTAAGCAGCAAGCTAGCCCAAGCAGAAGAAAGAATTTCTGATCTTGAAGATAGTATTTTTGAAATAACCCAAGCAGACAAAAAAATAAAATAAAAAAGGAAAAAAGAATTTTTTAAAAATGAAGAAAATCTAAGAGAGTTAGAAGACAACCTTAAATACACAAACATTCAAACCATGGGTGTTCCAGAAGGGGAGGAGAAAGGAAAAGGCATGAAAAACCTATTCAATGAAATAATATCAGAAAACTTCCCAGGTATAGGGAAAGACATAGACCTTCAGATCCAGGGGGCTCAAAGATCCCCAAAGAACTTCAACCTAAAAAGATCCTCTCCAAGACACACTATGGTCACACTGGCAAAGCTCAAAGATGAAGAGAGAATCTTAAAAAAAACAAGAAAGAGAAAAGTGTCAAATCACCTACAAGGGAACCCCTATCAGACTAACAGCAGACATCTCAACAGAAACCCTGTAGGTCAAAAGAAAATGGAATGATGTATTCAAAATACTGGAAGAAAAAACTGCCAGCCAAGAATACTGTACCTAGCATGGCTATCCTTCAGAAATGAGGGGAAAATCATGTAATTTCCAGACAAACAAAAACTGTAGGAGTTCACTATCATACGACCAGCCTTAGAAGAAATCCTCAAGGAAGTCCTGCATCTGGAATCCAAAAAGTGATAAAT
>NW_007728329.1:52626-54529 GCF_000696425.1 Galeopterus variegatus
GACCAGCCTTAGAAGAAATCCTCAAGGAAGTCCTGCATCTGGAATCCAAAAAGTGATAAATCACTACCATGAATACACAAGAAAGAACAAAACCCACTGGTAGAACAAAAATACAAATGAGAAAGTTTATGAGAAAGTTTTCTGATTTTTCCCTTCCTTCCTTTCTTCCTTATTGGTGGATGGCCAGTACAGGGATCCAAATCCTTTGATCTCAGTGTTATAATACCATGCTCTAACCAACTGAGCCCATCTGCCAGCAAGCTTGGATTTTTAAAGACAGGCAATAAAAGACAGCTAAGTCCATGAAAAAGCCACAGCTTGCAGACTGTTAACTGTTTTTTTTTTTTTTTTAATTCTAACCTCAAAATGAGTTTGCCTTTAACTAAATTTACTCTAGCATCAGGATGCCAGAGGGAGCATTGGGTCTTAAGGCTTAGCTTCAGTATTTTAAAGGTTGAAAGCATTTGCATAAAATGGGGTGAGTTAATGTGATAATTCCTGTGGTGTTTTCCCCACCATGGTTGCTTCAGTGCTTCCTGTTGCGGGCAAGCATATCCATAGCTACAGGCAAATGCATCTGCACAGCAGAGCCTGACAGAAGATACATTTCAGTCTCTGTGTGGAGCACAATAGATGTGCCAAAATCAGACAGAACCTCTGGAATGATGCATTGTGCAAGGGAATATTGCAGGAAACAAACAAACAAAAAATGATGCTCTCAGATTTGGCAGGACTCTGCAGGTTAGAAGGCAAGGGAAGACTGCCGATTATTTCTTTATCCAGTGTAAGACACTGGCAAGCTTCCCATCCTCCCTTGCTTTTACAGCTTGGATAGTTAGTGCTTTTTCTACACACCTAAATCCATGCATGCAAAAAAGCAGGCACACATACATTTATGCATATATTGCAAAGTCCCTGGGAGTAGGTCACCATTGTTCTTTAAGACCATGTCTAAGGAAAAGAACCTTGCTTGCTTTCAGCTCCATAATTGATTCTTAGAACATACCTTCATTGTCATGTACAAGAAAGCTGAATAATAAAGAATCCAAGCCTTGGGGAAATGCAATCATTATTTAAATAAAAAGTTTAGTGGTAAGTTTAAGCTTCTTAGCCCTAGGACCAAGACTGCTCTGGCAAGGGGCTCCAGCACCAGCACTTGATTTTGGCCCAGACTCAAAGACAGGTGGGGAAGACCAGAAAAACTCTTCACAAAGGAAGTAGAGGAAGAAAACAATTTCATGATCAAATAAGCATTAAATCAGAATGTGATTCTCATCACGGCAATATACTAAGAGATTGCAAGGAAGGAAAGAAATCTCACCCTTTGTACAGTCAAGCATGCACAACCCAGTATGTACATGTGCACAAGATGAACGATAACTCGTCCTCAAGGAAGAGGATTTGACAGCATTTGTTACAAATAGTTCATCCTAAATTCACCAGGTAACTGGGATGACCTTCTATGTTAAATAATTTGTTCAATACAAAAGAAAAATAAACACTACGTTTATGATACAGGTAGTTTTGCAAGTGGGAGGCATGCCCTGCTGAAGTTAGCGCCCTACCCACCAGAGACTGGGAGCTGGAGGTGCTATCTCCTTTAAACAATTACATTTCAAAGAGATGGCACAAGGGTCCTTGAGAAAGACAATCCTGGATCCTATGGCTAGTGAAAGGCTTCTTTTGCTTTTGAAAAGATTTATACATATTTCAAAGGGATTTACACTTGAAAGAACTTAACACTTTTTCAAAAGTAAATGTTCTAAGAAAAGAGGGGAGATGTCTCTTCTCTTATTTTATTTTATTTTATTTATTTGTTATTTATTTTTGGCAGCTGGTCAGTAAAGGAATGGAACCTTGGATCATTGTGTTATCAGCTGAGCTAACTGGCCAGCCCTACACT
>NW_007728329.1:55184-58859 GCF_000696425.1 Galeopterus variegatus
ACCTTGGATCATTGTGTTATCAGCTGAGCTAACTGGCCAGCCCTACACTTTATTATTATTATTATTATTATTATTATTATTATTATTATTATATTTATTTATTTATTTTATCTATCTTTCTATCTATTTATTTACTTATTTATTTTGGTGGCTGGCTGGTACAGGGATCAAACCCTGGACCTTGGTGTTATCGGGACCACATTCTAACCCTTCCTTTATTTTTTACAGGGAGATTTAATGCTTTCATTTTCTGGGGGCTTTTTTTTGCCCTTACAGCACCCAGTGGGTCAATACAGCTCTTAGAGGGTCAGCGCCCAGGAGTCTGAACACCTCTCTCACAGTCTGTGTCATTGCTTATGTTCTCCAAAATGAATTCAGTTGTGGTAAGTGCTGAGAATGTCTTTGAAACTCTAACTGGATAGGGAGAAAAATAAAACATCTCTCTTGAGTCTTCCAACTGCAGTTGAAGTCATTTCCAAAGTAACCAGCCCATTCTCTGGCTCTGTAAGTCTTCCTTTTCAGTGCGAGGGATGGCAGCTAAGACTGTAAGTTATATGAGCAATATCTGTGTAGACAACTTTTCCGAGCTTTTGAGAAGATGTCAAAAGAGATATATCCAACGTAGCCTCTGAGAAAGTTAACCTATCTGCTGCGATGCTGTGAGGCTACAAGGATGCTAACTTAGGGACTGACTTCAGAATTGTTTGACAAAAGGAGGAAGCAGGAAGAATCAAAACTTATGGATTTACTTATGACTTAATGAGCACAGTATTTAAACCATTCTCTCTTATCCAACATATTATTCTCCAGATTCAGGTCCTGAGAGCTATACCCAGAGAATTAAAATCAGCGTGTATGTTTCACTTACCCTTCATCTCCACCATCACATAAAACACTTTTCATCTTGTTACAAATATGCATTGATTCAACGTGCACATCATAATCATAACAGCAAACGTCTCTGATGAGAAGTAGAGTCAGAGGCTCACAAGTGGCCACCAGCTTACTGGAAATTCACAAGAAGGATGAAGAAACCAATCTCATTAGCATTCTGGAGTCACAAAGTCAATGAAGACCTTTTTATTTACTGATGCCAATGTTGTCATTGGTTTCCATTGTTTCCCTTTGTTTTCTGGTTCTTTTTGTAGTTATACCCAGAGCCAGGACTGGTTTTAGGAGTGTGAGGCCTGTGCAGTGTAAGGGAGAAAAAAAATCTTTTCTTCTCTCCTTCTAAGTTCTTAACTGGGGCCCCTGTAACAAAAGGCAGATGAAGAAGAGAAAAACAGACAGTTATTAACATGTATATATCTCATAAATTCATGGGAGAAACTCAGAAATGAATAAACCTGGAGGGTGGCTAGAACTTGTACTCAAATACCATCTGAAGCTAAATCAAAGGAAAAAGGGTGTGGGGGTAGGTAAATTATGGGTAGGCGCCCAGGAAAATTATAACAAACAATGGTAGGGTTTGTTATGCAAATTTAAGTTGTTGCCTTCTCCATTGATAAGAGTCTCTTGTGATTTAGAGTCCTTGTCTGCCTGGTACAGAGAGAGAGAGACAGAGAGGCAAGACACACCCTTAAAAATGGAGATTTTCTCAATAAATATAAATTCACCTTAAATAAGGGTTACTTCTCTGTTTTCAGAGCTTCTCCTGTATATGCTGTTTCTCAAAATAAGCAGCTCAAAATATTTTTTTTTTCCAAAGAAGCATATTTGGGATGGCTCCTATAGTCATATTTTGGTATATTCCGATCTCCTACAGTCCTATTTTGGGGTGGTGTATTCTGGTATCCTATAGTCATATTTGGGCATGATGTACTATGGTTTCTCACAGTAATATTTTGGGGTGGTATACTCTGGTCTCCTATAGTCCTAATTGGGGTGGCATATTCTGGTTTCCTACAACAACCTCAAGGACCCTGTGCTTTGTTTAATGCTCTGGTGTCATCATTAAAATTCTTGATAATTTTCTTTATAAACTTGTGTCTTGTAAGTGAAATCCAATGGGGCAAGGGGATGTGCGCATGAGAAGAGGAAATCCACACAATATCAAAGTTTACTGTTCCTCATTGACCTATTCACAGACAGCATATGTAGTGCCCCATGAACACAGAGTTCTGGTTGACCTTCAACACCTGGGAGATCAGTGAGTCTCAGAGGGAAGACAAGGTCAGCATAGTACACCTATGACTGAGTAATCAGAAGAGTTAACAGCCCTGCAGAACCATGCTTTCCATTGGAACCATAACTTGCTTCAAATACAGAAAGAAGATGTAGGCATTCTAAGAAATATGGACAACAAGCAAACCCTATTCTATCCTTTTCTGTGTTACTTCCACACTTAGGCTGAAAAATGATGGCATAGAAGAATTGACAAACAAGGGTAATCCATAACTCCTTTTCTATTTAGTGCTTTCTTACTCATTAGTAGCCATTGGTAAAGCGTGTCAGTAGAATGTGCACAGAGAAAGAAGCAACATAAAAACAGTATATTTTGTTTTGTGCAGTGTTTCCGCTGTTCTGGTAAGAACAAAATACATACACATGTACACACTACAAAACATAAATTGGGTAATTTCAGTGATTTGGTATACTAGTGAAGTGCTCTTATATTTGCATTATACTCATAAAGACAAACAGTAATACTCATGGTAATAATTTAAAATTTTAGAACGTTGATAAGATGGCAGAATAGACAGTCCCTAGCGTCACTCTCTCCCACAAACCAACCAATTCACAACTAGAAAAAAGCAACAATGCCCAAGCTTGGGCTGCTAGGGCTAAGGGGAAGAGGAGGAGAGACCTAAGGAGTTCATGAAGGTGGGAGAAGCCATGAAGAGAGAAAGAAAAAACCAGTCAGAGTGTTTTGTGTCATGGCTGCTTTAAGGCTGGAGCTGCTGAGCACATGGAGCAGGAGCTGGCAGAAGCTGCAGCTGAGCCCTTCTTATGAAGTTGCTTGTAGGTGACAGGGGAGAAGAGGGCCTTGGAGGCCTCCAGGACAACAAGACTACTAATAGGGTTCCTGTGGACCCACACAGGAGTGATGAGCCACAACAAATGAAAAAAAGGAGCCATTCAGAGGCCAGTGAGTCATCCCCAGGGACTGGCGCATAGCCCATCCCATGGGAAATGTTTGGAGCATGGGTGGTAGGGGAGACGGGCCCACTGGGAGAACACTGTGACACAGCAAAGACAGCTGATCCACCCCCCAATCAGCACAGGACCACTCAGAGGAGACTGGTCAGGAATACAGAATTGCATGGGGTGCAGTTTGATGAAAAGACTCAGGCCAGATCAGAGTTTCTACACAACCCAGGTGCACTGGGTCTCTGGAAAGCCATAAGTACCTGTAAGGTCAACCATTAAACCCTGAGCTGCACAAAAAGCCTTCCCCAGGGAAACAGCAGCAAAGCAGCAGTTTAGCTCAACCACAGCTCAAGTGCTGGTTCCCATAGGAAGTTCCCCCATTTTAGAAGTAAGCAAAGAACAAAAAATTAGTTTAGGTCCAGGGATGGAACTGAGGACCAGACCCTCCTCCCATAATAAGGCACACTGCCAGCGCTTCGGGGCCTGCCCATGCTCCTGAGGCACAGAGCCAGGGACTGGACCCACCCACAACAAGGCACACTGCCAGAGATAAGGAGCATGCCAAAAACATCACCTCCATGTGGC
>NW_007728329.1:59800-63264 GCF_000696425.1 Galeopterus variegatus
CAAAGCCCATTTCAGAGTGACAGAAGAAGCATCTGCTCTATGATAATATTGAGGGACCTGAACACCTTTCAGCATTGGACAAATCATCTAGGCAACAAATCAACAGAATAACCATTACTCTTTCAGAAGGAGAGAAGAAATGTAGGGTAATTAGAGGGGGGAGGGGGAGGGAGAGGCAGAAAGGGGAGAGATTGGACAAGGGGCATAAAGAATAAGTACGATTTGTAACAATATACATATTAGTAATATTGATTTGATCAACATATGTCAACAATGAGCCCCCCAAATATGTATAATCAATTATGATTCAATAAAAACTAAAACTAAAAATTAAAAAAAGTTTAAAAATTTAATTTTCCTCTTCTTAGAACAACATTAAATAGCAAATACTAAACACCATGACGAGTCAAGTGAGGGACTATAAAGAAAGGAGCAGACCTTGCATATTTTTTCACTACATGGCACTTTTCCCCTGCTTTTTGAACAAGGGCACTACATTTTTATTTTGAATTTGACCCCACACATGATGTAGCCAACATCATTTGGCTGTGTACTCTTTACGTACTCTATCCAAGTTTCTAGAAGAATCTAGACATTATAAACAAAATTCTGCCGTTCCTTTCACTGGCAGCTTTTATTCACTTAGATACTCAAAACATCTTACAAGCAAACACTGTGCAGTTACNCTGGCAGCTTTTATTCACTTAGATACTCAAAACATCTTACAAGCAAACACTGTGCAGTTACATTTACCTTCTGGAACATTTTAGAATCAGTCACTTTAACATAAAGTAGACTTGAAAGATGAGCTGACAATCTGCTTTGAGTAAGTCAGTCTTACAGCAAAGTAGCATATTTGTGAGAACATGAATAGTCTCTATCCCCCTTTCCCGTTAGATAACGAACATGGATACTTAATGGTGTCCTTGACATTTCCTGTCCACTTGCTTGGGCTTGCTGTAAGTCAGCAGTTCTGAAATGTGGCCGCACATTCAAATTAGCTGAGAAACATCTAAAAAACAAAAAATCCCAATGCCCAGGCTTCACTTTAGACAAGGCACTCCAGATTTTATAACAGTCTAAAGTGCAACGAAGGTCAAGATCCACTGCTTAAGTATATGGTAGTGCTTCTCAACTTTGCATGAGTAAAAGATTACCATGAGGGTTTTGCCAAAACTCCAGACTCCTAGGTCTTTCCCCAAACAAATCATTGAGTGCTAAAGGTGGAAATTCTTTGCATTTCACAAGCACCCCTTGTTATAATTAAGAGAGTTTAGGTAAAAAAGAAAAGCGATCAACAAAGAAGCTGCCAGTGATAAAAGGCTCTGAGAATCAAGTTGTTCTTTAGTTTTCTCTCTCTAAACATTCTAACCCACGTGCATTACTTACCTACATCTGTGCAACAAATTACCATAAACTCAGTGGCTGCAACCAGCACACATTTATTGCCTTGTGATTTCTGTGAATCAGGAATATGGGCATGGCTTGGCTGGATTTCCTGCTTGTGGATCTCACAAGGCTGCAATCAAGGTGTCACCCAGGGCTGTGGTCTTGTTTGAGGCTTGATTGAGGAAGGATTCACTTCCAAGCTTAGGTGCTTGTTGGCAGAACTCAATTCCATGTGAATTATAAGACCGAGGACCTCAGTTTCTTGGTGGCTGTTGGCTGAAGATGCCCACAGCTTCCTGCCAATGTGGGTTTCTGCAATATGGCAGCTCACTCCTTCAAAGCCAGCGAGAGAGAGACTCACCTAGTGATACAGAAGTTACGAGCTTATGTAACATAAGCACAAAGGTGGCATTGCATCTCCTGCTGTATTCTATTTCTTAGCAGCATGTCTCAGTTCCTGCTGATGAACAAGGAATGGGAATTACACAAGGGTGTGAACATCAAGCCTGCGGATCATTGGGGGCCATTTTAGACTCTGTCTTCCACACCTCATATAGAGCGGAATAAGTGCAGCCACTAAAAGCGTGCATGAATTCCATAATCAGAACACCTGGGTTCACATGCCTGGCCTCCCAGCTTATCAACACATATCCTTAAGAGTTTCCTTAGCCTCACTGATCCTCAGTTTTCAGATGTGCACAAAGGGGTTAAAGTAGTATATACCTTATAGTGCTGCTGCGATAGTCATTGAAATTATTGCATGCAATGCACTTGGAAAACTGGCTGGCACATATAAATAGTTCTGGAGCTAGCATTTTAGCTATTTTCCTGTGACACTTGGTTGTGCAATATTCAGGGCTCTATCTATTGTTGAGTATTAATGAATAAGAATACATGTGTTTTGTACACTAGGTCTATTGGACAGTGGCAGAGCAAAGGGCAACCTCTCTGACCCTCATAAATGTATGCTCAATAAACACTTGATGCAAAATGAACAGGGTTGTGTTTCCATCACGTCTTTGCTATTTGCACTCAAAACGTATTTATTCACACATTCCATGAACATGGATTTTGTAAGGTAATATTCCAAGATGAGGAGACAACCCCTGCCCCCAAAGCTCTGCAATGTACTCACATAACTGTTGCATAAGGAATCACGAAATAAGATGTTTAAGAGAGTGACACAGAAAATGCCATGGCTGTTCATAGCAGAGAGAATCACTTCAGGCTGTGCAGAAAACTTCCACGTAGAAAGCATCAAGGGAAACAGCAGTCAACAAAATATACTGTTATGGGAAGTATATTCAAAACAGCCAAGTTATTCAAATATTGATGGGTGAATGCATTATTTTGAACAAAGAAGTAAAGTTCTGCTTGTTCTGCAAAATGATATTGAGCTCTTCCACGGTATTGCTGAAGGCTGTGACTTAACATCTGTTTGTAGTCATTTCACAGAAGTGGGATGGACCCCAAAACACACACCTAAAATTTGCTTTAGAAGTCGAGACTGATAACATACCACGTGCATCAAAAATGTATGTTACTCACATAGTGAGGCTTTCTGGGGAGAGCAGGGCAGGCTCCCAAGCTGGTGCAAAAATGACCTGAGGAAACAGAGAAAGATGACTCAGCTTTAATAGTAGTTAGAGCATGAGGCTGGGAGGAAGATTCCTGAACTCAAGCTGGGATTTGCATAGTTATAACCACTCATTGCAGGCAAAGGAAGTTGCACCCACGCATTCTTCTCATTTTGCCTGGATGTGGACAAAAGGGGAAGGGAGGCAGCGGTCCTGAATGTTATCAGAAAACATCAAAAATGGATTCAAACTCTTTATTGCAGTATCTTTTCAATGCACATTAAGTAACTAGATCACTAAGATTTGTTTGACCAGAGTTACATGTCAAGGCAAGAACCCCAGAAACAAACAAGGATCCAGGCTTCCCTTGTGTTCCAGGTTATGGTTGGGTCTGCTTTCTATTCCGAGTGGAAAAAGAGAATAACAAAGGGTCTTCCTCTTCATGTGAACTCTTGAAATGCATATCAAGGTGCAAGACCATTGATTCTACCTGCCATC
>NW_007728329.1:63761-77511 GCF_000696425.1 Galeopterus variegatus
TCTTCATGTGAACTCTTGAAATGCATATCAAGGTGCAAGACCATTGATTCTACCTGCCATCTGAGAGAGAAGGGTAGGTAAAGAGACTTAGAAGTCTGAGAATGAGAGCTCAACCAGCTGCAAGATATATATCATTATTCCCTATTTTTGTGATAATACCCTCAAATTAGACACAAGATTCCATGCAAAGATTCTTCTTAAAATGGCATTTTTATGCCAGGGCTGTAAATTCCACATCTACACAGGAGATCGCTCAAGGCTTTCTATTATTACAGTATTATTATTAAATCAGCAATAGTCAGTACCATTCCCTCCTCTGCAGAAGGCTTGCTTTCTTGCCAATCTTTGGATAATACCAGAAGTTTTAAGAGATGAGGGTCCTCCATTGGGCTTCTTAGAAGAAGTAAACAGAAGTCAAGAATGATGGCTCAGGTGCCCCTTAGCACCAGTAAACAACGCTTTTTAATAAAGGGATCAGAGACCTTCANGCTCAGGTGCCCCTTAGCACCAGTAAACAACGCTTTTTAATAAAGGGATCAGAGACCTTCATTCTCAAATCTCCAAAATCCGTTTATGCTTTCTCAGTAGCCAAATCCATTCAGCCCACATAAGTGTTAGAGACATCACATAACAGATATTGTCTCTTGTAATTAAATCTCTTTTGAAAGTTATTAAATGACCCTTTGAATAAACCTCAAAGGAAAAAAAAAAGATTGCAAGAAACGCTTCCACTGTCTGAAAAGCTGTTATATTTTATTTATTATTTAATTTGTTTTTCCAGTGGGCATGTGCTTATGAAGTTCTACAGGCATCTATTCTGTGCTGGGCACTGGATTAGCATTAGGCAATATACCAATGAATAGCCAAAAACATGCAGAGATAAATTCAAGGTGCTGGGAGGTACGTCAAGCTAAAGCTAACATGTTAAGCTAAAGCAGCGTGCTAACATAAACAGAAGCAAACTCAGATCGAACCAAGGATGAAATGCAAGGATGCAAAGCAAACTCAGATCCAACCAAGGATAAACTAGATATTCATCATTCAATACCTAGTCCAAAAAACTTTACCTTTGTCAAGAGTTTCTCAGTGTTTTCTTATTCAGTTTATGCCGATGACTATATGGGTTGTTTCCCATTTGAGGTGATCATAAATAGCGCTGCCAAACACATTCTTTTCCATATTGATGGTGAAAAGCGTATGGATTTCTAAGAATGAAATTGCTGGCCCATAGGATATTCATACATTCTGCTTTAGTAGATACTGCCAAACAGTTCTCCAAAATGACCAATTTACATTCCCACTCGTAGTGCGTGAGATTTCCGTCCATGCCACATTTTCACTGAGATTTGATGTCTTCTGTGTTTTTCATTTTAGCAAATTCTGGAGTTTGCGTAGTGATAACACTTTGGTTCCTATGCACATTCCCTGATGACTAATGTATTAGTTCATTTCTGTTGCTTATAAGAGAATACCTGAAACTGGGTAATTTATAAGAAAATGAAATTTATTTCTTGTAGTTCTGGAAGCTGGGAAGTCTGAAGTGCAGGGAGCACATCTGCTGAGGGCCTTCTTTTTAGTGGCAAGTGTCTGCAGTGTTCCTAGGTGATGCAGGGTGTCACATGGTGAGAATACCAAGGGCACTTTTGCCATGAACCCATTAATCCATGAATGGATTAATTCATTCACAAAGGCATAGTCCTCACAATCACTGCTTAAAGGCCCCGCCTTTTAACACGGCCATACCGGGAATCAAGCTCCCACATGAGCTTTGGAGGGGACAAACATTCAGACCACAGCAGCTAATAAGTTTGAGAAGTTTTTAATGAGTTTATTGGTCATTTAGATCATCTCCTTTTAATGAGTTTATTGGTTATTTAGATCATCTCTTTTCAAAGTGCCTGTATTAGTCTGTTTTTGTTGCTTATCACGAAATACTTGAAACCAGGTGATTTATAAAGAAAACGAAATGTATTGCTTACAGTTTCTGAGGCTGGGAAGTCTGAAGTCCATCTGGTGGTGGTGACAGTGACCCAGAGGTCTTACATTGCAAGACGGTGGAAGCAGAGAAAGCAAGAGAGAGAGCAAGAACGACAGACTCTCCTCCTCTTTTAAAGCCCTCAGAACCACACCCTTGACCATCATTTTTAATTAATTCACTACTGCATGGTCCTACAATCCAATCACCTCTTCAAGGCTCCAATTACCATAATAGGATTTCCCACCCTTTTAACAGTCACAGCGGTGGCTAAGTTTCTAATACATAAATCTTGGGGAACACAATTCAAGTTCCAGTGAGTTTGGGGGTACCTAATTCAATCGACTACAGTGCCTATTCCAATCCATCTTTCTATTAGGTTTTCGGCATTTTTAGTATTGATTTATAGGAGTTCTTTGTATATTCAATATGTCTTTTATCAGATATATATTTCAATTACTTTCTCCAACTCTCTAACTGGCCTTTTTATTTCTTTAATGGTGTTTACTGATGAATAGCAGTTATGCATATTTTTGGTTTTGATTGTGTTATAATTTATATTTCCTTGATGGTTTTGCCTTTCACTCTTAAGCACTAAAAAGCACGCATTTTGGTCATTGTCTTTATTGAATGCATCCATTGCAGTTTTNGCTCAGGTGCCCCTTAGCACCAGTAAACAACGCTTTTTAATAAAGGGATCAGAGACCTTCAATTCTCAATCTCCAAAATCCGTTTATGCTTTCTCAGTAGCCAAATCCATTCAGCCCACATAAGTGTTAGAGACATCACATAACACATATTGTCTCTTGTAATTAAATCTCTTTTGAAAGTTATTAAATGACCCTTTGAATAAACCTCAAAGGAAAAAAAAAGATTGCGAGAAACGCTTTCACTGTCTGAAAAGCTGTTATATTTTATTTATTATTTAATTTATTTTTCCAGTGGGCATGTGCTTATGAAGTTCTACAGGCATCTATTCTGTGCTGGGCACTGGATTAGCATTAGGCAATATACCAATGAATAGCCAAAAACATGCAGAGATAAATTCAAGGTGCTGGGAGGTACGTCAAGCTAAAGCTAACATGTTAAGCTAAAGCAGCGTGCTAACATAAACAGAAGCAAACTCAGATCGAACCAAGGATGAAATGCAAGGATGCAAAGCAAACTCAGATCCAACCAAGGATAAACTAGATATTCATCATTCAATACCTTGTCCAAAAAACTTTACCTTTGTCAAGAGTTTCTCAGTGTTTTCTTATTCAGTTTATGCCGATGACTATATGGGTTGTTTCCCATTTGAGGTGATCATAAATATTGCTGCCAAACACATTCTTTTCCATATTGATGGTGAAAAGTGTATGGATTTCTAAGAATGAAATTGCTGGCCCATAGGATATTCATACATTCTGCTTTAGTAGATACTGCCAAACAGTTCTCCAAAATGACCAATTTACATTCCCACTCGTAGTGCATGAGATTTCCGTCCATGCCACATTTTCACTGAGATTTGATGTCGCCTGTCTTTTTCATTTTAGCAAATTCTGGAGTTTGCGTAGTGATATCACTTTGGTTCCTATGCACATTCCCTGATGACTAATGTATTAGTTCATTTCTGTTGCTTATAAGAGAATACCTGAAACTGGGTAATTTATAAGAAAATGAAATTTATTTCTTGTAGTTCTGGAAGCTGGGAAGTCTGAAGTGCAGGGAGAACATCTGCTGAGGGCCTTCTTTTTAGTGGCAAGTGTCTGCAGTGTTCCTAGGTGATGCAGGGTGTCACATGGTGAGAACAGCAAGACCACTTTTGCCATGAACCCATTAATGCATGAATGGATTAATTCATTCACAAAGCCATAGTCCTCACAATCACTGCTTAAAGGCCCCGCCTTTTAACACGGCCATACCGGGAATCAAGCTCCCACATGAGCTTTGGAGGGGACAAACATTCAGACCACAGCAGCTAATAAGTTTGAGAAGTTTTTAATGAGTTTATTGGTCATTTAGATCATCTCTTTTCAAAGTGCCTGTATTAGTCCATTTTTGTTGCTTATCACAAAATACTTGAAACTGGGTGATTTATAAAGAAAATGAAATGTATTGCTTACAGTTTCTGAGGCTGGGAAGTCTGAAGTCCATCTGGTGGTGGTGACAGTGACCCAGAGGTCTTACATTGCAAGACGGTGGAAGCAGAGAAAGCAAGAGAGAGAGCAAGAAAGACAGACTCTCCTCTTCTTTTAAAGCCCTCAGAACCACACCCTTGACCATCATTTTTAATTAATTCACTACTGCATGGTCCTACAATCCAATCACCTCTTCAAGGCTCCAATTACCATAATAGGATTTCCCACCCTTTTAACAGTCACAGCGGTGGCTAAGTTTCTAATACATAAATCTTGGGGAACACAATTCAAGTTCCAGTGAGTTTGGGGGTACCTAATTCAATCCACTACAGTGCCTATTCCAATCCATCTTTCTATTAGGTTTTCGGCATTTTTAGTATTGATTTATAGGAGTTCTTTGTATATTCAATATGTCTTTTATCAGATATATATTTCAATTACTTTCTCCAACTCTCTAACTGGCCTTTTTATTTCTTTAATGGTGTGTACTGATGAATAGCAGTTATGCATATTTTTGGTTTTGATTGTGTTATAATTTATATTTCCTTGATGGTTTTGCCTTTCACTCCTAAGCACTAAAAAGCACGCATTTTGGTCATTGTCTTTATTGAATGCATCCATTGCAGTTTTCAACAAACTGCACCATGTGTACATGTATTTAAATCATCCTACACAGAACATGAACTCCACCACAGGACGACTGTCTCCCTTATAGGAGGAGCTTAATAGCCATTGGTTGCTATTTTTATGAATGTGAAGATTTATACAACACCAATATGTTTATTGTATTTTTTAAAAAAGCATCAGCAGGCAGTTTACAATACTTAAATTCATAGGATAATTTCATATGCAATGCATACCCTCTGTGCATTAGAAGTGGTGTTTGTTCAATAGCTGAATCCCAAATCTACCTGGATTAGTCATCAGCCCCACTCATTGAACTGCAGTTGACTTTCTTTTATTCAGACATCTCTCTGAGTTTGACTTCAGGAAAGTATAATTAGGAATATGTCATCTCTTAGGAAGCCAGGTCAAGGCAGTATATCTGCTTAACCTTTCACAAAGTTCTTAAAAAACTAGTCAGCACAGTTGTGAGCAGAGAAAATAAATATTAAGTGTGAAGAAATCCAAGGTGATATTATCTCGTGTAGGATAAAAATAGGGACTGAGACTATTGCTGCTGCTAACATCGAGGAGCTGGGTAGGAATGCATGGAAGAGAGTCTTAGGAGAACGAGATAACCCAGATTAGACAAGAAGGATTGGTTATTATGCCCACAAATTCCCCAGAGCCATTGTCAAAGGAAAGTGTTCGGTCAGGATTTCAGGAGCTGGCAAACCAAGAGAGGAAGAACTGGCTGGATCTGGAGGATAACAGAGGCTAGCAGCCGACAAGAGATAGAGAGTAAGAGACTCCAGCAAGAGAAGTTTACACCATGAAAGAGAGGACTTTAAGGCAGTTTTATAAACATCCGATACTCCCTGGCTTCTGATCTCGGCATAACAGCTCCAGAGTTACACCCGCCCTGCCTGAATTAGCATCCACAGAGAAAAAAGTTTGAAACTCAAAATGCCAAGATGCAGGCTACAGCCAGTTTGATTTCCAAGAATATCCCTGTCAATATCACATTAACAGAGCACCTGCCATCAACAAAACAGACCACAAGAAATACATACGAGAGGTCTTCAAAAAGTTCATGGAGAGGTTCGTGTTATCTTTTAATTCCATTTTTCCACCAACTTTTTGAAGTACTCTTGAATATATAAACGTCTTTAAATAGACAAAGATTTTGAAATATTTTATTAACTGCTCTGTGGTGGAGCTAAGAGATTTATTTCATCCAAATAATTTTTAAAACCTCTCATGATGTTGCTAAATAGGGAACGCCTAGTTCCTCATCTTAGTTGGATCTCTGAATGGAGAAAGTCGCTACTTACGTACACAAATTACCTGAGCATCTTATCAACGTGCTGTTTCTGATGCAAGAGGTCTCCACATGGCCCAAAGTTCTGCATTTCTAAGAAGCTCTTAAGCGATGTCTGTGATGCTGGTTCACAGACCATATTTTGTTTGGTATGGGTCAAAATCACCTGAGGTCACCAGGTAGTGACCCAGAATTTAGTAAGATATGCCTGTACTCTCTTTCCCTTGCTGCTGTGAGAAATTTTCACAGACTTCCCAGCAATAGCCACGTATTTGTTCTCTATTCTGTAGGTCAGAGGTCCAGGTGGCTCCATTAAGTTCTCTACTCAGGGTCTGATAAGAGCAAAACCAATGTGCCAACTGGGCTGGGCTCTTCTCTGGAGGCTCTGGGCAGAATCAATTTCCAGTCTCATTCCGGCTGTTGGCACAGTCTGGTTCCTTGCAGTTGTAAGACTGAGGTCCCTGTTGTCTTTCTGGCTGTCAGCCGGGACTGCCCTTAGGTCTTACAGTAATCTCTACAGTCTTGCACGCAGCCAGCTACACCTCAGACCCAGCAACCATGCACGCGTTTCTTTCCTTTCTTCTTCTGCCGTATCTATCAGACTGATTCTTCTGCCTTCTTCTTAGATTTTAAAGGGATCAAGTGAATAATTTGGGCCCATTCAGATAATCCAAGATAATCTCCCTATTTTAAGGCCTACAACTTTAATCACATCTGCAAAGTCCCTTCAGTCGTGGAACATAACAGCTTCACAGGTTCCGGGGATTATGGCATAGGAATCTCTGGTGACCATTATTCTGCCTACTGCGAAGCCTGACAGTATTGTTTCGTCCTCACCTGTGGTCTTCGTCCTCCTCTCATCAGGGCAGGTGTGTGCTGGGTGTCTTGACTTATCTCTGAAAGACAGCTATGCCACACAAACACAACCCCCACCTCCCACACAGGGTGTCCTCACGTAGTGTGTTGGTTTGCTCTGCCATGACAAAGTCCCACAGACCAGGTGGCTTAAACAATAGACATTTATTCTCTCACGGTCCTAAAGGCTGGAAGTGTGAGATCAAGGTATGGCTGGAAGTCTGAGATCAAGACATGGCAGGGCTGATTTGTTCAAAGGCCTCTGTCTGGCATATAGATGCCTGTCTTCTCCCTGTGTCATCACATCGTTGTCTGTGTCCTAATCTCCTCTTCTTATAAGGACACCAGTCCTACCGGAGTAGGGCCCACCCGAGTGACCTCATTTTAAGTAGATTACTATGTTAAAGTCTCTATTTCCAAATACAGTCTTATCCCGAGGTACTGGGGGTTAGGGCTTTGACATAGGACTTGTGGGGACACAATTTAGCCTGTGACACATAGGAAGGGCACGGTCATTGGTCCCATCTTGTTCACTCATTTTTGACCGCTTTTGATCAATTCCAGGTGTCTGTAAAATTACCTGTAGAAATAAACTTCCGTTCTCAGCAAGAAGAGAAGCCACTGTCCCCACCTACACTCCAGGTATCTGTACTCTTTGTTCTTGCAAATGAACCCTCTTCCTGTTAGGGGCACAAGGAGTCACTTAAAGAGAAGAGCAGGTCCCGGCAATAAGTAAAAATAGACTAAAATGCAGTTCTTCACAACACATTTGCAAAAGACTTGAAATGACAATTATGTAGTAGTGCACTTTTCTCGAGAAGTGGGGCAATTTGTACTTGAGTTATTCTCTGATGTCAGATTATAGGATATGCAAAGCAATTACTCTGAAAGGGCTTAGGAGAAAGCATCAGAGGAACAAAGGTAGGTATAAAAAGAGAGGAATTCACTCTCAAGTATTCAAATGCAAAGTCCAACAGCAACAATCAATATTTTGTGGGGTTTTTTGTCAACAACAGCTGAATTTGCATAATTACACACATGCATTTTAGTTTCCTCTGTAAACAGGATGATTTTGTTCTGTCTTTCCTATTAAGGTAGCCACTGATCCACCATGGACAAGACAAGGGCATTGAGCTGTTTCCTTCAGAATGGAATTAGATTGGCATTATTCCATCTATACACCTGCCCCCCACCCCCCAGGCCCTTTAGTGAAGTCTACTGGTATTTAAAGGCAGATTCCAGGGTTAGGGTTTGGACTGCTGTCAAAAATGCCAACCAGCCCTCACAGGTTGATGTCCGTCAAACTTGCTTCATTAGAAGGGAGCTCTCACCAGCTGTTCCAATCGGCTACCACTTAGTCACTTCTGATGAAGAAGAAAAGAGTCCAGGAAAAGAGAAAGAAAAGAAAAAAAAAGAGAACCAGAGTGACTCCATTTTTTGGACTTAATTGACTTATTATCTTCTAGCCCAAGAACCTGACCTTCCGTTAGAATTTATTGCTTGGCAAACAAACTACGGGAATGTGTTACCACCAAGAAACTCATCACTTAGATAAATAAACACGTATGGTGTTGTTTAGAGAAATCCTGGGAAAACAATGTGATTGCTAACCTGTTGTATGTTAAACAAATATGAGAATTATTTGCACGTTGACTAGTCGAGATCAGAGTCACCATAAATATGGTAAAATCCTGAGAAACCATTATTCGATATGTCATAATCAGGTACCCATTCTGTTTTCTCATAATATTTGGAATTTGTTTATTGCTTAGACTTTCCTGAATTTGTACTGTAAAACATCTTTGCCTTTTCATCTTGTTGGGCAGACTCACATTTCATGCTGAGAGGTGGTCTCCCTGGTTTGCAAATCTAATAAATGCCTCATTTAAATCTCCTTACATTCTGAAGCGCTCTGCTTTGACACTTTGGATTCCAAACATCTTCATCCGTGGTGATCACAACACATCTGTCCTCAAATTCTATGATCTCATATTAATTTTAATTTTTATCTTTATTAAGGTTGAATACAACTGCTTAATAAGATTAATGCACATCTGTAAAGAAAAACACTAGGTCTTCAGGATTTCGTTACTATGCTGTTTTGCAGAAGCATATTAGATCTTTGTCAGATACTCAGTGAAATTACTTCTATAAAAATAGCAGTGGTCTTCTTTATAGAAATCAATGCAGATGGGGAACGGGATGTTTAGGGAGCTGACTGCTCGGACTTTGAGAAAAGAGCTTGTCTCATTAAATGGATCAGCAACAGCAAGAAAAAACTCATGTGAAAGGCAATGGCATTTTAAGTAAAGTAAGCAAGCCGGAGGAGGTAGTTGGATTGGAATCAACTCGGCACAGAAGTGAGTTAGGGTTACATATTGTGCCCGTGTGGCACCACCCCATGCTGTCTGGGAATGCCAGAGCAGCAGTCTGACAACATGGTGTTCATTCTTGGCCATGGCCCTTGCGCTCATAACCCCTTTCTAATCTTTCTCTAATTCCTTGTGTCCTTGTTCATCTCTCTACCTTCAGGGTGACACGAGCAGGACCTAAGCCACCAGAGAAATCCCTTTAAGTAAAATCAAGGAAGCCGCCTTTCATGATTTCACTACTTTCCCTCCCCGAAAAGTCCACTTTCCAGCCCGGGGAGGAAGACAGGTGCCGTATCACTCTGCAGAGAGGCATGGTGAGGTCAGTGCTGGTTGTGACAAGCTATGACCCCTGTTAAACCTGAGAACTCTGGAGACTGGCAAATTCCATCGGGGAGAAGCCTTGGTGGCGTGGAATCAACAGAGCGTGTGTGCATTAGAGGAGCAATTTCTAATCTCATCCTGTCACCGTCCTAGTAGAAATAAGACCCTGAGGGAACCTGGGAATGAAAGGAGACCAGAGAAAAGGGAAGATGCCAGGGCATGAAAGCATGGCTTTTGGGGGTCCCTGGGCTATTTGGGGACAGTACTTAGGGCACAGATACTGGGTAGGAGAATAAAGAGGTGTGATAGAAAAGATGCATTCTGCCTGTGCCATAATGTTGATCCTCGGGCCCCGGGCTATTTGGGGACAGTACTTAGGGCACAGATACCGAGTAGGAGAATAAAGAGGTGTGATAGAAAAGATGCATTCTGCCTGTGCCATAATGTTGATCCTCTATAAGGTGTCATAAAAGTTGTCTCTCTCCCCTAGGTTGTGGAGCTGTTTAATTGCCACGAGCAAAAATTGGGAGTCATCTAAAATTTTTCTTTCTGAATGTGACACAGACAACTCAAGCATTTCTAACCATTATTTCTGTTCAAAGAAGCAAATGATTTTCTTTGTGCTAAATCAGATTTTTCAAAATAGAAAGCCAGGTGTGTTGTCCAGACTAAACAATTCTAATTCATCTTATGCCTTTCTTTTCCTCTCGTTTCTTTTTAATTACTATTATTTCAATTTCAAATTAGATTGGGACAACACGGGGCTGCAAATCAAATGCTGTCAACAGGCTTTATGATCTCAAAACAGGGACTTGAGCAAAAAGTTGATTGTGAAGTCTGCAGCTTGATTAAAAAGGGTACCCAAAATAGTAGCAAAGCTTATGTCGTTCAGGATGTTTTGTGGAAAAGGGTTTTATCTACCCAAATCTATGCAACTTGGGTTTATTTCTATTGCTTTTGTTGTCAGATTTTTGGCTACTAATTTTCCTAAAATTGAAAAGAGAATTAGACTACATTTACCATTGTACCTATGAATATAGTATACTTTGGAATATAAGCTCTGCATAAATTCACATTTTCTTCTATTTTCTACTGAGATCAACTCTTCCTTCTTTCTGTCAAAACTGTCTCTTAATTTTTCCCAGTGGTCATGATCTTAATTTTACCTAAATGAATCATCACCACTCACACTGAAGTGACAGCTGTGTTTAATATTATTCGAACTTAACATGTCAAAATAACTTCACTCCAGAAAGATGACATTTCCAAGTATTGACTTTGGATTGTCATTTCTGAGTGCCATGCATTATTAATTGCTTGCAATATTAGGAGCATTTATTAATACTCAAAATGTGTCTACAGCTCCCTATTGCTCAGACAAAACCAGGGACTGTGTGCCACCTCCCAGACCTTCACCCTACTCTCTCAGGGTTGCAGACTTAGTAAAATCTGTCATAAACATATACCAAGCAAGGATAGTTTCAACGACTTCAGAACTCATAATGCCAGGGGTTTGGATACCCTCCCAAGAAAAGATGTTTTCAAACAAAATTTCTTGTGGTTGTGAATCCCTGGAATCAGAGTTTTTGAAATGGCCATTTACATCCTTTAAATTTCAAATAGATAAATGTTGACTCTGAACTTATCATAAACAGCAAGCATTATTTTTGCCCCCAGAGGCCTTTTCGTCAGAATAAGCTAGGTTCATTGTAATAGACAACCACTCTAAAATCTCATTGGCTTAAAACAACAAAGGCTCATTTCTTGCTTAAGTCTATATCTGATGTGGTTGGCAGAGAGACCCTGCTCATCCCTGTCACTCACGGACCTGGCTGGTGGAGACTCTGCCATCTTGTGACATCACCATCTCGCCATGAGGCATCGAGCTTTGCAGTGGAGGGGAGGAGACAGCTGGAGAGCCAGCAAAAGTGATTAAAGGTCTCAGCCCAGAAGCGATGCACATCATGCCCTTCCATGCCTCGTTGTGGATAGTGAAGTGTTTACCTAAACATTCTACTTGCAAAGGCCTGGGGGTATTTGTAATCCTCCGTGGACAGAAGTGGAAGATAACCAGATAGAAAAGAGATTTATAACGCATCCCACAAGAGGCAAGGCGCCTCAGCAGGCCCAAACCACGGTACTATCCAAAGCACACGTGAACCGACTCGCCTCATTTATTGTTTTAAGAGCATTCATTTATTTCTCCGAATTAATTCAACTAACTTGTGGAGACGCATCCCACAAGAGGCAAGGCGCCTCAGCAGGCCCAAACCACGGTACTATCCAAAGCACACGTGAACCGACTCGCATCATTTATTGTTTTAAGAGCATTCATTTATTTCTCCGAATTAATTCAACTAACTTGTGGAGATAGACTGTGTTGCAACATACAACCTTGCCACAGCCGAACAGTGGCAATTTCATTAGGTTCAGCATAACAGCATTTATGGGATGGTGTAAAAGCATCTAAAATTGGCTTCATTAAATAAATGACTCTGATTACGTGCTTCATTTTGGGAAGGCAGGGGGCACCCCATGCAAAAACAGTAACATTACAAGGGAGACACGGGCAGAAAATTGCAAATAATCATCTCTGTTCTCAATCTCCTTCTCACTCATGGCACAGTGGATTTATATATACCTGTCTTAAGAAAAACACACTGTATGGCTCCAGGAAAGTGAGGGGAGAGAAGACCAAAATGAGGAAGCATGTGGCTGTCTGATTCTCTTATAATCCCCCTTTGTTATTTTCTGTTTATCTCCTTCTTCTGTACCTGCATTTCGCCTCTCGGGGAGCAGAGTCTGCTCTGTTTCACATGGAAAACTCTACCACAGCAGGATGTTTCTCCTGCCCAGTTGCATGAAGACTGACTATTGTGGCGACTGCACCAATTATGTTCACAGGTTACAGATTTGGACAAGATCCCTCCAGGAGAAAATTGAGCTCAATTGGACACAGATTACAAGACCTGTTTCCAGAGAGTAAATCGTGCCTTGACCATCTAGTTCAATGTCACATAAACCTCTTTCAAAAGTACAGCACCCAACATTTTCAAAATTTTTCAAATTATAAGAGCAATTATGTTCTTTTCGAAGGAAATTTAAAAGAAAAAAACTAGCAAAGGATGTTAAGCAAAGTTTGGTTTTTCTGTGTTCTAAACGTTAGCATTTTGAGAGGAAAATGTTGGCATTCAAAAGCAACCACTTTGCATTGATCATGAGATTGTAAGCAGGCAATGCAAATGAGGTCATGCGGTTAATCCCGAAGATATTTACAATCCTTTAGTCCAAAAGGCCAACGTAGTCTGTTGTGATGCTGAATATCCAAGGTGATGTTCTCAACTGATGCATTACAAGTTTACAGGTTGCAGCACAAATCCCTAAAGAAGCGTAAGTCCACACAGGCTTATTATGCAGGTTTCTCACGTTATGTCAGGGTGTACGATATGGTTACTAAATAGGTAACTTTGGAGCTATTATAGAGAAACAACAATAACAAAAAATATATGGAATGAAAAAGAAAGCTACTGTATTTATTTCTGTTGTCCATATTCAGGGATAATAACTGGTGGACGGAAATGTAGACACTTTTCTGAATACATCTTCCAGCCTCTGCCCTTCCTGGGCTTATAGACTAATGTCCATATCTTGTAGATGGGTGGATTTCAATGTTTATTCTTACTTTATTAATAAAGATCACCATTTTATTTAAGAAGCAGTAACTTCTGTCAGAACTCCTTGGGTATCATTCCTATCATAAAGGAAAAGAAGTATCTATTTGAAAGATTTAATGCTAGGAACTCATAAACTTGGCATAGCTGTCTGTGCTTTTTAGGCAATAACCAAGTCTACAGTGCATTTTGTCGACCAGACCAACGGCCTCTAATGACTCACTCCAGGGCATATTGCTAAATAATCTGTATTCTTGCCTTGTGTTTCCAGTATTTCTCATATTGCAAAAATAGAAGCCATGCATATGCTTGGGCAAGGAAAAAAAAACACAACAAATATTTTTCAGTGTCACCTCCTCGGAATACTATTGTATAAAGATATGGCAACTTTTGCAATGTTTCTGTAACTCCCACTTCCTTTTCAGTCAACATGTTTATGTCTGCCAATCATGTCTGGTTTTTGTTTTTTTCCCTTAATTGCATGCATTTCTGAGTGTACATAATCAATGATT
>NW_007728329.1:77743-84963 GCF_000696425.1 Galeopterus variegatus
TTTTTCGATGGCTATGCTGAATGGATAAGTCCCTGCTTTTATTTGCAATGTGCTAGCTTTCGAGAGGTAAACCTATTGCATGTAATGATTTTATATAGTCATGGCACAGACAAAAGTAAAGTATTCCTCACTTTCCTCCTTTGTCCTGGTTGGTAAAGTATTCCTCACGTTCCTCCTTTGTCCTGGTTTGAAACAAATTTAGAAAATATCAGTTATTTCCATAATACTTATACCCCAAATATTATATATGTATTAACTATTTGACATCTGAAAATTATCCACAGTCAAGGAAGATGGGTTAGTTTTGTTTTGAAAATAATGATGAAAACAGGTTGGTAAGAATGGAACTTCTTACAAGATTGGGACATGATATTGCATGATTTCCACTAACGGTTAAACTCAATTTTGCTTATAAGAGAAAAGATATGAAAAGTATAGAAATACTGGGGAGCATATATCTTAGTGCATTCAGGTCACTATAACAAAATACCATTAACTGGGAGGCTTATAAACAATAGAAATATATTTCTCACAGTTCTGGAGGTTGGAAGTCCAAGCTCAAGTTGTGGCAGATTCTGTGTCTGGTGAGGACCTGCTTCCTGGCTCCTAGATGGTGTCTTCTCACTGTGTCCTCACATCATGGAAGGAGTGAAAGAGCTCTTGGAGTCTCTTTACAGGCGCTCTACCCCCATGGCTTAATCATCCCCCAAAGGCACCACCATCTAATACCAATACCTTGAGAGTTAGGGTTTCAACACATAAATTTGGGGAGGATGCAAACATTCAGACCATAGCAGCATATGTGCCTTATGATGGAATTCTGGAGCAGAGAGAATTGACAGTTTCATGTTATTTTCTTCCTGAATTCATGATACTACCAGGCCTCTGTGCTGGGTAAACACATAAAAGTCATTCACTATACAAAAAACATTTTTGAGTACCTACTATGTGCTACCAAGTGTTCTAGCCACTGGGAACGTAAAACACAGTCTTGCTCTTGTGTATTCATATTTAATCTTTTACAGCAGTCTTTGAAGAAACAGACCACACTCATACATATGATGGCAACCAAGAAAATGATCTTAAAAAAAAAATAGAACAGAGCATCTTTGTTCAGAGGCTTGGAAGTGAAGGAAAACGTAGTCAATACATGGTAAAACATATTCAACTTAATAGCTGAAGGACAGTTATTCAAGACTAAAAGGATGAACTTGAAATCAGCCCGACAAAGTGAATGGTGGATAAGGCCATCGTCTATTTTATGGACTGAAACAGAGCGGATGAAACTAGACCGGGTGCCAACAGAATGCCTTGGTTGCATCCCACACCTCCTCTTCTGTCTTCTCTCTAGGTTCACTCCACTCTGTCTTGCATCTGCAACACCCACTTTGCAGGATTCTTTCCCAAAGTCTACATTCAGGCTGAAGCTTCTTTCATGCTCAAAAAAAAAAAAAAAGAGACAGAGAGAGATCTCCTTTCTCTGCCTCCTCAGACATACCATCTGCTCTTTACGTGGCCTCTTACACCGCCTTAATGGGAAGCAGCGTGGACCCTCAATGCCTGTCTATCTTTATAACCCACTCCTGACGTAACCCCTGTGCTCGAGCCTTCTTTCTCGTAGCTCAGCCAGGTCATGCCCTCAAAGCTCACATGTGACCTGCAGATCCGCAAATCCACCGTCCCTCCACGGAACTCTCCTCTTTTGTTCACCTCTGACTTCTTTATCCTTTTCTCCTTCCGTGAAGTCGGCACTGCTAAAGTCCTGGCTTGCTTCCTTTCCTCTGGAGGGTCCTTTTCTTTTTTCTCACCTTCTTCTCAGTCCACTAAAATCATGAGCTCCTTCTCCCCATTCAATATTTTCTCCAACTATGCAAATAACTCCCACATCTTTATCAAAATCCCAACACCGTACTCGTTTTCTTTGGCTGCTGTTAACGGATTGCTATGAAGCTAGCAGCTGGAGACTGCATGATTGGATTATCTCACAGTCTGGGTCAGAACACCAGGTGGGCTCAGCTGGTTCCTCCACTCAGGGCCTCACAAGGCCAAAATTAAGGTGGTGACCAGCCTGGGCGCTTATCTGGAGGCCCCAAGGGAGAATCTGCTTGTAGGTTCATTCGGGTGGGTGGCAGAACAGTTCCCTCGGGTTCTAGGACTGAGGTCTCAGTTTCTTCACCGGCTGCCCCCCGGAGGCTGTTCCCAGCTTCCACGGCTGACTGTACTCTGCAGCACACTGTCCTGTCTATCTTTAAACCAGCAACAGCACAGTGACATCTTACCGTGCTTCAGCTCCGGGTGACGTCCCCTTCTGCCATGTCTACTCCTCCTGCAAGCAAAGTTCTCTGCTGTTAAGGGCTCATGTGATAACAGTTGATGTGTAACCTCAAGGACATCAGTAGACCCCCTTTTTGTCATGTAACATCCTGGAACCAGGGGAATAAAGCCAAGCCAAAAGTCGTGGGGGCCGAAATTCTGCCAACCATGCCCACAGGATATCTCCATTTGAGCATCTACTCTGCACATCGAGCTCCACATATCCCACGCAGCCTTCCGTGTCAAAATTACCTGTTCTTCAATTTTCTAAATAGTTTTAATGGTACCTCCATCCGTCACTTTTTGTCCCTTCCTGTCTCTCCCTCAACTTGTGAACTTCCCACTCTTGTAGCCATAACACGGTGTGATAGCGTGGATACCAACCTGTTTCTCACCCCAGCACATGTAGAAAGTGGTCACATCATAGTTCCACACCGGGTTCATACTCACGGCTGCTCCTGGCAGAGGTCGTGGCCCTACCCAGCCATCTCATGGTTGAGCGGATCCATAGCTCAGCATCACCTCTCACCGTGGGAGCGTGCCCTGAGCAGTTGCTCCTCAAACTGTGGTCCACAGACCAGCAACATCGACATCACCTTGGAGCTTGGTGGAAACTCAGAGTCTCAGGCCCCACCCCTGATCTACCGAATCCAAATCCAGCAGAATCTCCAACTGATATGGAAGCAAGAGATAAAAAAGGAAACCCTATGTCTGAGATCTGGAATTTCCTCCCTCACCTCTAGCATGTCGCAAGGAGGTTTTCATGCCACAAATGTAGCCAACCATTCAGAGTTCTGATCTCCCTTTTCTGGGTTTGGACATCCTGTCTCCTTCAGATATGAGCATGTTTTGCTGCCATTCTGGGCTCTCTCAGTCAATCTTTTCCCAAAGTTTCACACTCTGATTTTCTCCCTGTTGTCCTTTACCACCTAAAGTTGATGCTTTCTGAAGGTTCTCTGAACGCCGTTGATAGCACACGTAATTTTGGAGGACGATCATAGATCTCTGATGAATTCCTCCAGTTCCTCAAGCATGTTTTCTCCCTGGATTTGCTTTGTGAAAACTGAATATCTATCTGCCTTACATGAACAGCAAATGTGCATAAATCATGCCAAATGTTGCATCTCTCTGTGGTCTCGTTTTCTTTGGTTTCCATAATTCATGTTGTTCTTTATCAGTATTCATATTCATTATTTCCCAATGGATTACTGCCTGCTTAAAATAAATATTTGTTATTGGCATTTGCTATTAAATGTTCAAGGCACAATTGAGTTTGATTCCTTCTTCATTTTTGTAAGACAAGGGAGAGAATGAATCTTAATCTCAGTAATATATCTTTTGGTACATTATATCTGCATAGGAACATGCATCTTAGACTTAAGTATTTTATTGTGATAAATAGCATAAGATTCAACAGTCTCCATTCCTTGCATTCCATTTTCCTCATATATTAGAAAAAATGGGCTTTAATCGCACATGCCTGCAATTATGATAGAGGTTGTTTTGTATAGAGGTCCTTCAGGTGATTGATTTTTTTAGACGATTAACAGTTTATTTTAGTCATGGAAAGTAGCATTATTTCAAATCTTAAATTTCATGAATGATGCATGTTCTTCTAATTATTAATTGAATGTCATTTGTTAGTGCAAGAAATTTGTACTGGAACCCTATACAAATCAATATACGATCATCATATCATTTCCCAACATAGAAAGGAACTATAAAAGAACAAAAAAATGAGTAAATAAATAAATGTACAGATTTCATGTTTATTCTAGGCCTCCCAAGCAGCTATATTCCTCCAATAATTGGAGATGATTATAATCTAGTCAATGATGTATATATTTTATTGGGCACTGTGAGAATACAAACAAAAATAAAGACATAGATCCCACCTTAAAATTTTACAGTATAATTGCAGAGTAGGGACATAAAAATATACAAAGTAGAATAAGTTTCAAAGATCAAATAATCTCTTAGCACACACGAGGGAGCTCACAATAGACGAGACTGGGCAAGAAATCTTTCCTGTGCCTTAAAGTATAAATAGAATTTGAATAAATGAAGGAGGCGGACAGGGAATTTGGGAAGGAAACTCAGTAATAAAAACACGTGTGGCTTTGTAGAGGAAAGCCAGATACAGGAAAATTCTAATTATGTGAGCAGCACCTAAACATCTGATTTTAATTCCAGAGAACCAAAGTGGAGGTGGGGGGTGGGAAGAAAGGGCTAGATAAGGGAAAGGCCCGTCTCAAATCCACTTACTTAATAACAACCATTCAATTTTGCCTTTAATCTACAAAATGCTTATAAAGCAATGGCAAATAAGCCGTGCATAATAGGTAATCCACTGACATAAAGCTGGAACATTTAATAATGGAATAAAGTTTAATGAAAAGATACTCATTAATGGCCTCGAATATTTTCCTCTTCGCTGCATTCATTATTTAGTGTCTTGGAATTCTGGAAAACGGATGTGAAAAATGTATGTTCTGAGTTTTCAATGGCAGCAGATGTTTGGCAGAGAACGAATAAGGCTAGCTCTCTATTTTGAAGTTTTAGTGCGAGAGGAAAACATTCTCTTGGATCCCTGAGAGATTCCCCCTACATCCCTGCCGGCGTTCACTCTCTCTTGCACCTTACGTCTTTTCACACACGAAGGCCGGCAGTCCATTTTCAGATCTCTGGATGGATAGAATGCCATGGGATTTGCAGAGCTGTGTGTAAGGTTGTGGTTGCAAAGACCAGCTGTATGAGATGGTCTGATTCTCTTCCCATTGGGTTTAGAGATTACTGACTTTGTTACGTTTAGGGTGATTTTTATAGCCAGAGGATCTGAAACTTCTTGGCCACTTCACAACATGTGCCTGACATGGTAGGGTTGTTTATTTTTGTACCTGTAAGCCTCTTACCCTGGAGGGTAAGCTTACTGAGGTCTTTCCAAATTATGTGTCCCTTGTGTTATGTGTCCCATCATAACACAACCTCTTACAAAGTTACTGCTGAGCAGGAGTGTGTTGTTTTGAAAAGAAATATAAAGGACTATAATAGAACATGCAAGGTCCAACCAGAGAAGAGGAGATGTAGAGATGTCTAACTGGAAAGATATAAAAGGAAAAAGGAAGGAAGAAAACCTATAGAACAAATAAATCTTTTCTTTTAAAAATTTATTTTTAATTGACAAATGACAATAATTGTGTCTGTTTATGGGATACGACTTGATGTTTCCTTTTTTTTTTCCCTTTTTTTGTCTTTTTTCGTGTCTGGCAATGGATCGCAACCCTCAGTGTCGCGCCCATACCGGACCGGGACCGGCAACGGGATCGGAACCCTCGGCGCGGCGCCCGCACCTCGCTCAGCCAGTGAGCGGGAACCGGTCTGTATGTGGGATCCGAACCCTCGGCGGGAGCGCCGCCGCGCTCCCAAGCGGCGCACTGTAGCAGTGCACCACCGGGCCGGCCCCACGACTTGATGTTTCGATCTACGTATACATTATAGAAAGAATCAATCGAGTTAATTAATCTTATTTCACATATATGGTTTCAATATTCTCATCATGTCCCATAATGAAATGTGTTGGGAAGCACTGAATGCAGAACAAAATAAGATTTCTGTCCACAGCTTTTAAGAGTTATGGTTTTAAAGATGGTCTTTATGGATAACCCTAAGGCCACATTGATGTAGACATTTTCTAGTACTAGCGGTTTTATCTGCCATATTGGAAACCACTGTCTCCTGCTCAATGGCTTAGAAAAATGTGACATAGAGCTTTTGACAAAGGATTGAGCCACAGGAAATTCCTGCCCACAATCTTGGGCAGAAGGTATGAACAGACACACACACACACACACATACACACATCTTACATATGGGAAGTGGGTTAAATAACACAAAACAACTGGATGATTGGATATTGGAGAGAAACTTCCAAATAATTATGTTACTTTTTTTTTTTTCTTTACATAGAAACAGTTATTTTCCTTTACGGTGTAACTGTTCCCTTGAGCCTCTAACATGTTTTGAAAACTGTGAAACTTTAAACCTTCACCACGTTATTGATATTAAGTTGACATTTGCAGGGAATAAAAGGGCAAATACCTCTAATCTGAAAACCAGTACTTTCACATAGTCTATAAAAAAGTTCTACAGATGTGCATATAACTTCATCCTAAACTAGTATTGAAGACTTTTACATGAGGGTAGCAATAGGGGAACTTTCAGAAAGACTTTACAAAAACAGCAACTTTATCACAGTGTGGCTGGCTAAGCTTGTTTTCTCTGCTCTTAGGCTAACACATCATGCCCTGGCTCATGCCAGTTTATTTAACATAAACACGCACATGCCTGATTTTTCCCAAGACTCTCCTCAGGAAGTTTTTACTTGAAAGTGAGTCTGGTGGGGGAAGAGGCTATTTATTTTCTCTGTGTCCCATGTTCGTGATAATGATTCCAAAACTTTGGTTTTATTTACTTGTCTATTGCTTCTGAAACCGGTTTCTTTAGCTTTCCATTGGTTCTTTATCCTTTCTTTCCTCAGGGCAAAACTGGATCCCTCATATCTCAGGGGAGTTTCCCCTTTAGATGCAAATACTCAGTCCCTAGCACACTACAAAGACTCAATAAATGATAACTATAGTTCTTAGGAAATATGCATTTGCTTTGTGACCATGCAAATTACATCCTAAGAGAATGGGCTCTCAAACAAGCTTTATTTCTTATAACTTTATAGTTTATGTTCTATAACTATAAACATATATTATATTGTTAAAGAAAATCATCTATTAAAAGCAGCTACCTTTGAAACTCACATTTTATTCAACATCTACTTTTGGAATTGAAGGTGAGCTGTGTGGCAGTCGGTTCTTACAGAGCAATACATGGCCAAAACCCTGGCGCCCCCCCCCCCC
>NW_007728329.1:85646-92024 GCF_000696425.1 Galeopterus variegatus
CGGTGGCGCACTGGATAGTGCGCCGCTTGGGAAGCGCGGCGGCGCTCCCGCCTGAGGGTTCGGATCCCACATACGGACCGGTTCCCACTCACTGGTTGAGCGAGGCGCGGGAGCAACGCCGAGGGTTGCGATCCCGTTGCCGGTCCCCGGTCCGGTACGGGGGCAACACTGAGGGTTGCGATCCGTTGCCGGACATGGAAAAAGACAAAAGACACACACACAAAAAAAACCCTTGCCCCACAATGGGCCCAACCAGACATAAGTTTAAAATGTTTTTTTATTATCAGATGGTGTTTCCAGCATTTTATTTTGGACTTGTGGGTTTTCCTGAAGCCACTGTGTCAAAGTCACTCTATCTCTCACTTCTACAAACTGATTCTGTGATTCCTTCGTAATCTACAGCCCAACAACCTTGCCTAAAAAATGTAACTATACCTTTCTAAATTTTCTGAGACTTAGTGTAACTGTCAACTTTTGAGGTGGAGACATGATGGTAGGGAAGTGAACAAAGAATTTGATTGTATTCTACTGTGTAAGTCTGATGGGCAGAAAAGAATTCCACACTCCCATGTCCCAAGATACTTTTACCAGGGCCTTGCTTCATAATTTTCTCTGCTCAGCTTCCAACATTCTCTCTCTTTGTCTGGGAACTGGTCTCCCTACCATTTGTTATTTGAAGTTGAGAATAATTAAAAAGCCATTAGAGTTCTGCCTTTGCAATGACACTACATAAATTAAATCTTGGTAGTGTTGAAAAGCTACATCGTGACCTAACCCTTCCAAAGTGTCACTTTATCTGCAATTCAAATTTCATTTGTGCGAACAGGTCTCCAAATGTTGTTAATTTGAAACTTAAGGATTTGGATGCAAATAATGAGAATAATATATGACTCATTATTGACATGACATCCTCTAGATAATGTTAGTTCAATTTGAAGCTTAAGGATTCGGATGCAAATAATGAGAATAATATATGACTTATTATGGACATGACATCTTCTAGATAATGTTAGTACATTAATAGGTAAAAAATAGTGGGACCTACCAGAAAAATCTCTATTGGTATTTTAGAAGTTGAGCAGTTGGTTTCCTTGCATTATGTGGTAGGAGGTAGGTACTTAATCCTTATACTTTCTGTCAACGTTTATCTAGACAAGCAGGATTTTTATTGGTTTTCAAGAAGAAAGGATTGAGGTATGAATAAAGCAAATCCAGGGTGATTATAGTCATAGACAGCAAGGACATTAAAAGGAGTCCAAGAAAGTGTTCCCATAAACATGCATTCACTCCCCACTCTCTCTACTTAACTGAATAGCATGCACCAGTTGCTGTGCTTAACACAAAGGTTCAGAGTCAAACAAAAGATTGGTTTTTTGCATGACTGAGGCACAGGACCCAGTACATGCAACAGCCACACGTAGAGAGTTGCAATAGAGGGTCAAGAGCGTAATGGGTCTGGTAAGTCCAAGATGGCACGGTGACACACGAGGAAGATACCCAGCCCCAGAAACAGTAAGAATGGACAATCAAAGAAGGCTCCCCAAAGACTGGGCTGAGTCTTTGGGGGATGCAGCCTTTGGGGATAAGGTGGCACTAGCAAGGGAACAAAGGCAGAACAAATGTCTGTTTAGTCCAGGGTGGAGGGAGGTGGGTCACAGTGGCCTGCAGAGAGTCACAGGTGCAAGGGTCACCAATGGCTTCAACACCACATTAAAGAGTTCAGAGCTTTATCTCAGAGGAAATTGGGAATACCTTCCACGGGATTTTCAGCAGAGGAACAACAAATGGATTTTTACAAAGACTCTTCAGGCTGCAGCACATGGTATCAACTGGAGACAACAGTGGAGACAGTCAAGAGAGGAACTTGTTTTAATGAATAAGCTTCAACTAAGGCACTTGTGCTGATGATAGAGAAGAGGGGGAGATTCCGAAGGTCTGGAGAGTGGGTTCCACAAATTGTGGTGGTTGATTTGTGCTGGGAGATGAAAGACAGGGAAGACTAAGATGACCGTAGAGTTCTGATGCGGGCAACTGGGGGCACGGTGTGAAGGAGGATGGTACTCTTTACCAACATAGGAAACAAGAGGGTTAATTTTATATACAAAGGCATCTAAGCATAACACTTAAAAAATGAGTCCACGGAAGACATTCTAAGGAGATAGCAGATTAGTCTTGCTATTGCAACTGAATTGCCATGCCAGATGAAAATCTGGACGTTGAAATGTATATGCATATCATGTAATTATTATGTCTTCATTTTCATTATGTCTTCACATATATACACACACACATATATGTAGATAGATAGATATCTATCTATGTATCTATATATGTATAAAGTCATTAACTACTGAAAAGGACACTACGCTCTAATCCTTTAAAAAAAAAAAAAACCATTCATTTTTATGGTGAATTAGCTGCAGTTTACTTAAACATCTATAAATTGTACAGTCTAAATGGTTAACAATAAGTGGGGAAAGCATTTCTATTTCATAATAGAGTGAATAGGGAATTTAGAGAAAGGCTGGAGATATGCATCAAAAGACAAGAAAGAGTGTAAAAGTCACATTCATATATGGAACTATTGTAGTTTATGTAGTTCGGACTGTTGGTAAAATGTGCGGGAAGTCAGCCCGACTCAACAATGAGCCCTCAACAGCACTCAAGGAGCCCCACAGAAAGTCTAAATGTGGGACCCCTTGTTCAAAGTTATTAATAATTTCAAGACAATGAAAGAAAGGCATTTAACCAAGCCCAGGGTCCTTCAAAATGTGAGACCCTGTGTGACAGCACAGGTCACACACGCATGCATCCAGCCCTGGCCCTGGAAGAGAAGTGAACTGGAAGCACACAGCGTGGGCTGCAGTCCATCAGTGGACTCTCCTTACAAGGCCGGGACTACAGCCCACGTACAGAGACACGAACAAGGAAGCCGCAGCGACGGAGAGCTGTCCTGTGGGCCACTACCGAGGTTGACACAGGGAACGAAAGAAAGCTGGTTAGGAAATCTGAGAAGGAGTTGAAAACGAGCCTGAGTTGGAAAACGAAGCTGTAATAATCATGATTTTAGGATTATAATAGTACCCCAAAGTTGGAGAGGTTTAGAAAAAATAATTTGGCGTGAAAGAAAGATTGGAAAGATGAGTCTCTGGATAACATCCTGAGAAGCAGGACTCAGAGGTCAAAAGCAAACGCGAAGGAAGGAGAGTTTGGTGTTGGTGGACATTGGACGAGCAGCATACATCCCCCTTCAGGTCCTGAACATCACAGAAGAATGTGCCTGCAGGGGAGGAGGGGGGCAAAAATGCAACCAAAATCTGGGGCAAAATTTGTCCTGGTATATACCCCCTTATCGTTGACTTTCCAGCACTCTGTTTTCCAGGAAAGAAAGAGAGATATATAGAATCTTTATTCAAAACCTCAATTAAAAAAGAGCAAGGTGATTTCTTCTGTAAATAAAATGTAGCTAAAATAGAAATTGGTGGAGTCACATAATGCAATCACAGTATAGAAAAGTACCTAAATAACTACCAATGGCACGGATGTTCATCCTGCTGGGGCTTTAGTGAGATGCTCTTAAAAACCGAAACACATTGCGATCCAGAGAAAATGATCGGCTGAGAACATAATGACTATAAAATACACCAGGAGAAAGCTGCTTGGGATGGAACGAGGTTTTTGACATTTTAGGAAACACATCATGCATCTTCTAGCAGGCATGCAAGAGATGAGATCTTGAAGGAGGGGTGTGCGATTCATGACAATAACATGCAGTGATTCTCTGTGTGTCCATTGGGTTTAGGTCTCGACACGAAAATCTCTATGGAAGATTATTTCAGATTTCATAAACTCAGCTTCCATTGTGTCTTCCTGCTGCTTAAAATCTTGTCCCTATCATATACCCTATTACGTCCAAATTCCTGCAATTGTCACTCAAGGCATTATGATCACAGGACCCCACCATAGCATTCTTTACCGTGAAGGTGAGCCTATTTCTTTCTTACCTTCCAACATAGCCACACTTCTCTGTCTCACCTTTATCCATTTGCTTATATAATTGGGCCCTCCTTAATAACATCAAAATCTCCCCATCCTCCAAGGACCTTTACAAGTGACACCTGTGGCCATTGGACAACGGTGAGGATGAAGCTGCTGTTTACCAAGCACAGCACTAGCATGCAAGAGAGTCCACCATTGCCTTCCAGCTCACTGGAGGAGAGAGCTGGCCAATACTTAAAAATATAAATATCATTTCAAACTGTGAGTGTCACAGAGAAAAAAATAAAAGGATTCTATGAGAATGCTGAGAGGGAGCATAAAAGGGCTTTGGAAAATGGTAAGTCATTGAAAGCAAAGCCCTTTAAGGGCTTTTAAACAGACTTGTAACAGTACCTAATTTACATTTTTTCAAATCAGAATCCTTTATGTCTTTAATTTNCATGATTTTAGGATTATAATAGTACCCCAAAGTTGGAGAGGTTTAGAAAAAATAATTTGGCGTGAAAGAAAGATTGGAAAGATGAGTCTCTGGATAACATCCTGAGAAGCAGGACTCAGAGGTCAAAAGCAAACGCGAAGGAAGGAGAGTTTGGTGTTGGTGGACATTGGACGAGCAGCATACATCCCCCTTCAGGTCCTGAACATCACAGAAGAATGTGCCTGCAGGGGAGGAGAGGGGCAAAAATGCAACCAAAATCTGGGGTGAAATTTGTCCTGGTGTATACTCCCTTATCGTTGACTTTCCAACACTCTGTTTTCCAGGAAAGAAAGAGAGATATATAGAATCTTTATTCAAAACTTCAATTAAAAAAGAGCAAGGTGATTTCTTCTGCAAATAAAATGTAGCTAAAATATGAGAAATTGGTGGAGTCACATAATGCAATCACAGTATAGAAAAGTACCTAAATAACTACCAANAGACTTGTAACAGTACCTAATTTACATTTTTTCAAATCAGAATCCTTTATGTCTTTAATTTTCCAAAACAGGTATTCTTTATCCAACAAAACGCTTGCTTAATCATCCTCCTGCCCATACTGGCTTCTCACTCTGTCACGTCAGCACCTGTTATCTTGGTATGTTATCATAGAATTCTCCACGACTAAATCCTATAGCTCTTCCTCACGATAATGGGTGTGGATAACATTTGATATAGACTTCCCAGTCTGACAAATATCTGTTGTTAGCAGTCAAAGGGACCGTGGGAAGAGTTAGAGAAAATTCTAGTGCAGGGTTTCTCAGCATCAGCAACACTCCCATTTTGGGCTGCACAATTCTTTGTTGTGTGTGTGTGCGTGTGGGGGGGTGTCCTGGGCGTTGTAGAATGTTTATCAGCATCCCTTGTCTTTATGCACTAGATACCAAGAACATCCCCTCTGCCAGTTGTGACAACCAAAATGTCTCTGGAAATTGGCAGATGTCCCCTCAGGCAGAGGGGCAGGTGTAATCTACAACCATTACTATAAAGTAATGAACTTTTACAGTTCATTCACTCATGAATCATGAAAATAATTGTTGTATGCAAAAGAGTATCTGAAGTGTGTAAGATCATAAAAATATTAAAATATAAACATGAACATTCACAATATATTAATTTTTCAGAAAATAATTAAAAAATCAGAGGAGATAGTTTTAGGAGAAAAACAGGTTTGGAAGAGCAAGTAATAAAAATATTGGTGATGACTCTTTTAAAAGGATATGAAAAAGGAAATACAAATTCACTCTTGTTGCTTTCTCCATTCAAAAATAACAATGTTATTTTTTCTTCAAATGTCTTCCAGTTCTCAACGATCATGCCGTGGTTCGTGGAGCTTACCCTCCTAGACTTGACGCATGAGAGATCTAATCCTATTCTACTGTGGAATCCATTTAACAGACATTGTAAACCCTGTCCCTAGATTAGAAATTCCTCCACTTTCTGTAACTGTCTTAAAGATAAGCTTGTTTTATATGGCAGATTGTTGCTGTATATAACAAAAATTACATCGTTCTCTCTGGATCTGATATGATTATTGTACACTGAAAGCAAAAATAGGATTTGGGATGGTAGGATTTCCTTTCCAGGTATTTTTTCCTTTGCAATGTGATTTCTGGACTTGCCTTAGTTTATAGTCAGCTTCTTTCAAGGCTCCTTAGTCAAATGACATTTAAAAATATTTGTATTCTTTAATGGTGGATAAATATTATTATGCATTGTTCAAAATCCATAGAACTGTACAACACAAAGAGTAAACCAAGCAAACTGTAGACTTTAGTTAATAATAATGTATCACTATTATACAATAATTGGAACAAAATGTTCCACACTAATGCAAGATGTTAATAATTGAGGACATAGAGGAAGAGTGAAAGAAAATATATGGAAATTCTTAATACTAT
>NW_007728329.1:93498-94421 GCF_000696425.1 Galeopterus variegatus
AGCCAGTAAGATGTGCTGTGCACAGTGGAGGTGGATTGTGATTCATCCTGAGTACCTACCTGCTCTTCCCATACTCTGAGCTCAGAACAATGAGCAAGCCAATTCTCCTATGGGTAATCTATTCCAGTGCTTCTCCATTACGAATGTGATGTATGTCTTTTAATGATTTGACTTCTTCATTTCCCATACTATAACTTGAAGTGCAGGTGCTGGATATCAAAATATTTCCCTTCTAAGACCGGAAGTCACTGATAGATATAAAATACTCCCTGTGGAGAACTGTTTGGCTAGTTCTTACACACTAAGCATAACACTAGCCATCCTACTCTTGGATATTTATTCAACAGGAATAAATGTATATGTCCACACTAAGACTTGTACATGAACGTTAATAGCAGCTTGATTCACAAGAGCCCAAAATGAGAAACAACCCAATGTCCACCAACAGATGATTTGAATACATTATATTTTTATTTGACCAGAATACTACTCAATAACAAAATATTTGCATTCAACAGAATACTACTCAGTGAATGGTCTAGTAATATACGCACGTATGAATTCCAAAATCATTATGCTGAGTGAAAGAAGCTAGATGCAGAAGAGTGTGCAATATATAACTCCATTTATATAAAAATGTAGAAAGTTAAAACAAACATATAGTGCCTGAAAGGGGTCCTTGCCTCCCTGAACCTGGAGCAGATGCAGTGATTGACTGCAGGGGGACACAAAGAAACTTTTGGGAGTTTGAGGGATATTCATTATGTTGTTTGTGGCAGTGAATTCACGGGTATACACAAGTCATTTTGCAGTTTCAATGGATGCAGCTTATTGTACATAAATTGTACCTTAAGAATCTTTATATATATATATTTTTTAAAAGTCAGAAAAGCAAATTTCATTCAGTGGAGTTATAGTTAGAA
>NW_007728329.1:95976-97082 GCF_000696425.1 Galeopterus variegatus
AACGATTCAATTAGCACACTTGATTTAATGAACATGCATGGATTATTGCACTAAAAACTGAAAAGTACACATTCTCTGCAGGCATACATAGAACCTTCATTTAAGTTGATGATATACTGCACCAAAATCAAGTCTTAATACACATCAAAAGATTGAAAACTTGCTATGCAGATCCCTGACCACTATGCGATTAACTTTGAAATCCCCATACATTTGGAATTTTTTTTTTTTTTTTGTCAGCTGGTTGGTAAAGGGACTGGAACCCTTAACCTTGGTGTCACTTTGCCCTAACCAAATGAGTAACTGATCAGCCCCTGGGAAATTTTTAAAAAGTCTGAATTATCCACAAGTACATGGAGAAAGCATAATAGAACCTAGAAAATATTTTTAAATAAATAATCTGAAAAACACCTATCAAATCTTTTGGATACCTAGAGCAGTGTTGAGGGAAGTAGTGTGTATTGGCAAAGAAAAAAGACAAAATTACTCATCTTAGAAAGTTAAAAATAGTAAATAATCAAGAATAAGGCTGAAGGAAGAAAATATTGCTCAAAAGTAAAATTTAATTAAATAGGAAAAATATATACTATTGAGAGAATTGATAAAAACAAAAGTTCATTCTTCAAAAAGTCCAATAGAGTTAAAAAATTACCTAGCCTGATTAATAGGTAGAGAAGGAAAGAAGGTAGAAATAGCCAGTATCCAAAATGAAAAAGGGAACGCCGCAAGATCTTACAGTATTAAAGAGATAATAGGAAAAACATTAAGGCAATAAATCCCGAGAAAGACGTAAATTAAAAACTGAGAGAATAGATAGAAAGCCTCAAGTCATGTACTCATTAAGAATATTGAATTCCCAGCCCAAATATTTCCAGAAAGAAAATGCTAGCTTCACCAATGATTTCTGTAAAGCATTCAAGGAACAAATAATTCCAATTTTATTCAAAGTCTTATGGAGAACCGAGAAGGGAACGCTCAGTCAATCCTTCTGTGATACTGGCATAATCTTCATTCTGACACCTGACAAAGCAGCAGAAGAAAAATTACTTATGAGCCAATCTCTGTCAACAGACGCAAAAAAAAAAAAAAAAAAAAAAAAAAAAAAA
>NW_007728329.1:97141-98299 GCF_000696425.1 Galeopterus variegatus
TGTGGTAGAAAATAAAACCACGTAAAATTCCCAAATGATCCAACCCTGTCTCTCCACTTGGCACTCTCCACCATAGGGCTCAGAGCGAAACACCAATTGCTAGTTAATAGGAAGCTTAACTGCATAGCTTCTCACAAAATAGAGCTAAATCCACTTGGTTATGAAATTCTTACTAATAAAAGAGAAAGGAATTTTGAATCAACACTCTGCTGGGGCTTTGGACATGGCCACCTCAAAGCTTGGTCTAAGCATCATCTGGGGATCTTTCATTCTTCCTGAAAACGATCCTCTTGAAAGTAGGGCACATCCTAAGAAAAACAGGCCCATGTAACTGTTTGGCTTGAAAGCAACAACAAAAGAGTTTTCTAGTGCTGGGAAAAAAAATTAAATAAAAGCATTATAATTTCAGACTGCTAGGAAAACCGTGCAGCTGAATAGGTTTGCAGATCTGTGGCTCAGATTTCAAGGTTATCGCTCCAGGCAGTGACAGTCTGTGTTTTGTAAAATTGACACAGAGGCATCTTTTCAAAGAAATTTTCATCTCTTGTGTGGCATCGTGCTTTGAAGGTCATGAATGCAGGTAGCATTTACTCACCAACAGAAAACGAGGACAGGCGTGCGGGCAGCCTGCTTGGGTTTTTTTTCTACACGTCGTGACCCTAAAGTTGGAAGCAAGATGGAGGCAAATGCAAGGCTGAATTTCTGCCTTGTGGCAGAATTTCTGGATGGTGGCATCCAGCTGTATTGGCTGGAACCATATGGATGGAAAGGCGAGAGGCAGGAGGTGGATTTGGGACAAACTGCACCAAGTGAACGGTTCCATTCTTTGCAATCTTGCTATGCTGCTATGAAACCTTGATCAATTCACTGAACTTGCTGGTCCTAATTTCCCAATTTTGGCATTTAATGAGTGACACTAGACATCTGTGAGGAGCAGACATCTAGGACAGCCCCCGACGACCCCCAGCTCCTCACTTTCCCATCCTTGCGTGACTCTCTTCCCTTGGGTGTGTTAGATCTGTTTTCTGAAATTGTGGCCTCCAAATCAACACGCAGAAATATTTTTTTTAAAAATCACTCCCGTGAAGGAAAAGATGAATGATTGCCTCTGAAAACCTTGTTCCCGGGATTATTAGTAGATATTATGCATTTGTTATT
>NW_007728329.1:98718-104710 GCF_000696425.1 Galeopterus variegatus
CTCATACTTGGAACTCATAGTCTCTAAAGAGAAACAATCACATGAAAGATTCATCACAAGACAAGGCGGTGCATCCTATACTATAAAGGAAAGAAAAAAACCAGAAGAATCAATTTCATGAGTTTGATGATGGGGAATGTGGCCACAGGGGGAGAAAGAGGAAGAAGCTGGGAGAAAGACGGGAGACATTCGAGATGATTCCAAGGTCTCTCACTTGGTACCTGGGCATGTGCACGGGAACATTAGAAGTTGTGGAAATGATGATGTTTACACAGAGCTAGAACGATTGGCCATGGATTCTAGAGGAAGTAGAGAATCAAGAGACAGATTTAGGCCATTGGTGGATTGAAGTTTAGGGATGGGTCAGGAGCTCCAAAGAGGACCTTAAAGAATAATGTATATGGTGATCTGGTGGGGGAGTGAGATTTGACATTTCCAGAGAGCTCACCCACTGGACTTTCAGATTATCAAGGTAGGGGAGTATATGCTGTTCGTCTACATCTTCAGCACCTGGCAAAATGCCTGACCCGTGCCAGGTGTGGATGAATGGATCCGACGCAGCCACGCATCCACCTGCAGCTGACCTCAGCAGCACTGCTGTGGGCACCACGTGGAATGCATTATCATCTAGAGTCCGTCTGGCTCTGAAGTCTTCATGAGCTATTGAAGACAGATGCTAGGGGTCCAGTCATTTTTACTGTATATTTGGATTGTGTTACGAAACCAGATTCGCTTTGTTATGTAGGTAGACACGTGTTTGTATTTAACGTAATATCTTGATGGTAAGCTAATTGAATCATTATTTTCCTTTATTTGAAACATAAGTCATTGGTAGCCACAAATTTTATTAGGAGGTTAATATAATATAATAGGTATTTCATGATAGGGGAGATATATTATGATGGGCCAGACTGATTTTGAGTATAGTAAAAAAAAAATAGGGGGTGTTTCAGGATTATGGGCAACACTTTGATTTGTTTATTTTGTTTTTGATTTGGACAAAACAGCTTATAAATATGTGATTGCTAACACATAGATGAGATCAGCAAAGTTCAGAGGGTGTGGTGAAGTGTTAGTACAGGGGAGATGAGAAACATGGGTACGCCAAGAAAATATAGAATAAGTTCTAGCAGTGGTGCGAATCTATCATTAACCGTGACCTACTGCATGCTATCGCATGGCTAGAAGACAGGAGCTCAAATGCTGTCACCACAAAGTAGTGATAAATCTTACTGATGATGAGTATGCTAATTACCCTTATTTGATCACCACACGCTGTATACATGTATAGAAATAACTTCATAACCTATAAATAAGTACAAGCAATGTGTGCCAATTAAAACTAAATTTTACAAAAGTCGTAGAATCATGCACATACCTTCTCTTACTGGATGTCCATCTTCTCTACTTCCCACATGAATTTTATAGTAAAACCTCATTCCTCTAGAAATGAACAGAGCATGGCATGTTCTCGATAGCTTAAATTCCTGGACAAGTAAAGATTTAGTATATACCTTTTTTTTTTTTAATGTGTTTCTGGTTACATGACAAGCATTGTAAAACTTGGTGAATCCATTTTTCCAACTTAGGTTTTGTTTTGTTTTTTGCCTGGGATTCTTCACATTGCCAGAGAAAAGGAACAAATTACTGTAGGTTACAAGAGGTCAGAAATTCAGAAAGACCTCAGAAGCTGCATGGCTTAGCTCCACACTAAAGTGGAATGTCTTATGTCACAGGTCATGATTCTCCAGAAATTCTAAATTCTAGTTCTGGGTCACCTGCCATACTCTGTCTCTCTCTCTCTTTCTCTCTCTTTCCTCTTTTCCTTTGCTCCCTCCCACGTCTGTCTTCTACTCTAGTATTTTCAAATAACTGGGGTCGTAAAATGGCAATATTTCTAATTTCACCATTTCTTCTACTTTCCTTTCTTCGTTGTCAGAAATAATTTTTGTTTATTTAAGTTTATCAACCTGGACTCATGGGTTCTTATTTTATCCAATGAGGTGTAATCCCTTACTATCATTATTTATTTGATGTTCAAATTGTCCCAGATTTGGGCAATAGGAATTCCTTCACACTGGCTTGTGCATCCTTTGGACACATTCCCATCATTATTTGAGAACGTGTTACATCCAGGAACAGTAAGATGTTGAGAATCTTCTGCATTTTCCATCCCTGTGCTGAATCAGCCCTTTTCTCAAGAGCCTGTATCTCAACGTAACTTGTAACTAATTACTTCTTCACTACAAAGGGAAAGCTAGTTCCTTTACATTGGAGAAACCTGGCAGATGACACCTTAACCAAGTGATCCAGGTTTACATCACCAGTAAGGGGACAAACTGAGATCACATGGCTCCTGATGTGGCATACGGAGAAGGACAGAGCTGCAATTCGAAGTATCAAAATATCAAAGCCATAAAAGTCAAGGAAAGTCTGAGGAACTTGTCCATGTTAAAGGACACTAAGGAGACATGACAACTAGATGCAACGTGTGAACATGGTTTGGATGCTGGAATGGAGAGACGTAGGGGGGACTCTAAAAGCCATTATTGGGATAATTTACCAAATTTGAATGTGAATTGTGGATTAGATAATGGTATTCTAGTAATATCAAATTTCCTGGTTTTGATATTGGTTTTAAAAGAAAGTGTCTAGTTCTTAGGAAATACATACTGAAGTGTTTACAGGTAAAGGGGCACATTGTCTGCAGCTTGGTATCGAATGGTTCAGAACAAAGTTTGTATATACACACAGCCACACATGGAATGAGAGAGAGAGGACAGAATAAAGAAACTTGGTCAAAATACCAATTACTGGTAAATCCAATTAAAGTGTTTTTAGGAGTTCTCTTTACTATTTTTTGCATTTTCTGTTAATTTGGTGTTATATCAAAATAAAAAGTAACCAGACCAAATCCCTCAGAAGACAGAAACCACTCTGCAGTTTCTTGGAGAAGAATCTTCCATTGCTTGCTTGCCCCAGGGTGCTTTTTTAGCTACGGTAAAGCTACTAGAAATCAATTATAAATGATTCCTTCCTCCACACTCCAACCTCCCAAGCATCTGCCAACAGGACAGGAGCTCAGCTGGATGGGTGAAAGTGTCATCATTGCAGCACGGCTATTTTCATCAAACCTCTGAATTCACAAATGTTTTTTCATTATTAATTGATTTGTAACAAGCTATGCCCAGGCTCTATAATTTTGTTAGTAGTCTATTTTTCCCCAGAAACTGGTGTGGTTCCTAATATAAAGAGAAGTAGACTCAAAGTCACTAGAAATGGGTTTGGCTCCAGTTTTCCACCCATCACTTTTTAAAATTATATATATGTTTTAAGCATGACCTCATTGTGAGAATCAAAATGTATCCACATGACAATCTTTTGGTAATAGGAAAACCCCATATAAACATAAAGTTCTATTATTTTGAATACCATTGTTATTATTATACGCCTTCAATTAGAATCCACACACATGACTTTCATCAGCTCAATTAATAGCATTTCACCCTTCCCAAGATAGTTAATTTATTATGCACGTGGAATATAATTGCATTTTTGATGTTTGGATGATTTTGAAAATCATTAAAAGACCATTGTAGTCTCGATCACTTAGTGCTCAGCGTAGTTCATCAGAGGTTTGATAGGATCCATATGAACTGATCATTTATGTCCCTTTAGGGGGAGAAAACCCCTCATTAAGCTCAATGTGCAGCCTGTTGGATGCATTAGCAATGACTAGTTATTAATCTTATAACCTTTTCTAATTAACAGAATAAACTATAAAATGGAGACAAATTGAATGCATCCAAGGGTGAAACACACTCAAGCACTCAATGCAAACTTACCCTGAAAAAATAATCTATGAATACTTCACTGCAGAGGGAAGCTGGTGTGTGACTATTTATAAGTAAAACGCATAGATGCAAACTAACTCCTTTGTCATTTGGTTCTCTGTGTCTTCTTTCACGATGCTCTTGAAATTGCTAGGCATAAGTATTGTAAACATTGTCATTATAGTTATTTATTTTATATCGCACCCTTTAGAAGTATCCCAGAGCTGCAGAATAAATAGCAAAACACAGAGAAATAACAAGTAACGATAAACAAATTTGTAGCGGCAAAACGCTTACCCACAGGGGAAAAACAATCATAAAGAGTTGACACATAGGAGGCAAGAATCGTAAAAATGAACAGGATTAAATTCTACGGCCATTCGTGGTGCATATTTATATCCACAGAACTATTGCAGAGTAGCAGAGGGTGTTGTCAATGTAGCTTAAAGCAATGTTTGAGAAACAGAGTTTATTAAGTCCAAATGCAGTGCAGAGCTTCTCAACCTCTATTGACATCAGTAATACTACTGGCATTTGGGGTTTGCTGGGGGCAGAAGGGGGTGTGCTGTTCTGTGCATTGTAGGACACTGAGCAGCATGTTTGGTCTACCCACTGGATGCCAGTAGCAGACCTGCCCCCCAGGTATGACAGCCACATATGTCTCCAGACATTTCCAGATGTCCCCAGAGGAGAGGGGGCCAGTTGGGGGGCAGGCGGGGGACAAAATTCCCACTGGTTAAGAATCACTGATGTAGTGTACCATAAGAGGGAAGAATTTGCTTGGTATAATGTACTACATTTTTCAGAATGGGACTTGCATCTTCAAGCCTTAATGAATAGGCTTCCAGTGGTTTAAAACCCCCTGTTTGATAACATGTTCAAGAGTGATCATGGATGTTTAGGTTAAACCCATCTGTGTTTAAAATACCTTCTTAGTTGCATGACCTCAAGTGAGACAAATAATAGTTATGACCTACACCTTCCTCATCTATAAAATAAGTATAAAATGAATGATTTCTGAGGATCTTTGTGAGGTTTGAATAAGACACTGCCCTTGAAAGTTTCTAACCCAGTAGCTGGTACTAAATGAGAGACTCTAGATAATTGTGTGCTTAATGCCTCCAGGCGCAGCCAAGATTACACCTGAGAAGAAGGAAAAAGCCGAAGTGCCAGTAAGTACCAAAAAGGAAATGGCTTCGAGCACCTGTTATAAAAAGCCACTAAAGCACCGAATTGGAAATCAGACTTTTTGTTTTGTTCTGTTTTTTTTTTTTTTTTTTAACTCTAGATAAAGTCTGGTGATTGTTATGTTAGAAACACCTAGAAAAGTGAAATTGGTATGATTGTCTAATTGAATGGACAGTAAATGTCCCTGAGAGACATGTACAGTTGACAGAGCCTAGACTTGCTTAGAATGGAACCTGTTCTTCTGTTGACATTGCACAGAAAGAATGATGGTTAGAAAGAAAATGCTATCTCGCTCTTTTATCCACAGTGGATTTATCTTTCATCAGGACACAACTGCACATGGTATTAATGGAAAGTGCCACTGCCCTTCCTACGTCTTCCTCCCAGACAGGGGGAATTTTTGAAGGACTCCCATAATTGTATCTCTGGAGAGAGGTCTTAGGACAGTATTTGTGGAATTGAATGCAAATGCAATGCACGCGTGAACCACTGACCTGCTAAAAGGGAAAACACATAGATAGGCATTTGGATCAAACTTTTGCTCTCTTAAAGGGGTGTTTGTGGATTTCCTGAAGCCTATGAATGAGTCTCTTTTAAGGACCATAAGCCTCCAGGTGAGAGGTCCTGTCTTAGGGTATCTCATGCTCAGCTTAAACTGGACAGGAACAGAAGTTGGATGCTGTATCTGTGGTGGGTACACTCCAGGGTGGCCATGATGATTCCCACCCTCTAACATCTACACCTTTGTGTCATTTTCTCTTCTTCAATGTGAGCAAGACCTAGGACCTTCTTTTAAGCAATGGAATATGGCAAGGGAGATGGGATAGCACATGCATGGTTATGTTTCACGGTGAAAGGGAAGTGGGTTTTGCAGATATAATTGATGTTCCGCTCACCCATTGACTTTGAGTTCGTCAAAACGGAGGTCATCTTGGGTGGGCCAGACCTAATCAGGTGAACCTTTTAAAAAG
>NW_007728329.1:105676-107200 GCF_000696425.1 Galeopterus variegatus
TTTTTTTTTTTTTTTAATTTAGATAAAGTCTGGTGATTGTTATGTTAGAAACACCTAGAAAAGTGAAATTGGTATGATTGTCTAATTGAATGGACAGTAAATGTCCCTGAGAGACATGTACAGTTGACAGAGCCTAGACTTGCTTAGAATGGAACCTGTTCTTCTGTTGACATTGCACAGAAAGAATGATGGTTAGAAAGAAAATGCTATCTCGCTCTTTTATCCACAGTGGATTTATCTTTCATCAGGACACAACTGCACATGGTATTAATGGAAAGTGCCACCGCCCTTCCTACGTCTTCCTCCCAGACAGGGGGAATTTTTGAAGGACTCCCATAAGTGTATCTCTGGAGAGAGGTCTTAGGACAGTATTTGTGGAATTGAATGCAAATGCAATGCACNCACATGGATGGAAAGGCGAGAGGCAGGAGGTGGATTTGGGACAAACTGCACCAAGTGAACGGTTCCATTCTTTGCAATCTTGCTATGCTGCTATGAAACCTTGATCAATTCACTGAACTTGCTGCTCCTAATTTCCCAATTTTGGCATTTAATGAGTGACACTAGACATCTGTGAGGAGCAGACATCTAGGACAGCCCCCGACGACCCCCAGCTCCTCACTTTCCCATCCTTGCGTGACTCTCTTCCCTTGGGTGTGTTAGATCTGTTTTCTGAAATTGTGGCCTCCAAATCAACACGCAGAAATATTTTTTTTAAAAATCACTCCCGTGAAGGAAAAGATGAATGATTGCCTCTGAAAACCTTGTTCCCGGGATTATTAGTAGATATTATGCATTTGTTATTTTTTTTTTTTCTAGAGATGACCGGTAAGGGGATCTTAACCCTTGACTTGGTGTTGTCAGCACCACGCTCAGCCAGTGAGCGAACCAGCCATCCCTATATGGGATCCGAACCCGGGGCCTTGGTGTTATCAGCACTGCACTCTCCCAAGTGAGCCACGGGCCGGCCCTATGCATTTGTTATTTTGAGATTTAGGGAGCACTCATACTTGGAACTCATAGTCTCTAAAGAGAAACAATCACATGAAAGATTCATCACAAGACAAGGCGGTGCATCCTATACTATAAAGGAAAGAAAAAAACCAGAAGAATCAATTTCATGAGTTTGATGATGGGGAATGTGGCCACAGGGGGAGAAAGAGGAAGAAGCTGGGAGAAAGACGGGAGACATTCGAGATGATTCCAAGGTCTCTCACTTGGTACCTGGGCATGTGCACGGGAACATTAGAAGTTGTGGAAATGATGATGTTTACACAGAGCTAGAACGATTGGCCATGGATTCTAGAGGAAGTAGAGAATCAAGAGACAGATTTAGGCCATTGGTGGATTGAAGTTTAGGGATGGGTCAGGAGCTCCAAAGAGGACCTTAAAGAATAATGTATATGGTGATCTGGTGGGGGAGTGAGATTTGACATTTCCAGAGAGCTCACCCACTGGACTTTCAGATTATCAAGGTAGGGGAGTATATGCTGTTCGTCTACATCTTCAGCACCTGGCAAAATG
>NW_007728329.1:110903-124997 GCF_000696425.1 Galeopterus variegatus
TGTATCTCTGGAGAGAGGTCTTAGGACAGTATTTGTGGAATTGAATGCAAATGCAATGCACGCGTGAACCACTGACCTGCTAAAAGGGAAAACACATAGATAGGCATTTGGATCAAACTTTTGCTCTCTTAAAGGGGTGTTTGTGGATTTCCTGAAGCCTATGAATGAGTCTCTTTTAAGGACCATAAGCCTCCAGGTGAGAGGTCCTGTCTTAGGGTATCTCATGCTCAGCTTAAACTGGACAGGAACAGAAGTTGGATGCTGTATCTGTGGTGGGTACACTCCAGGGTGGCCATGATGATTCCCACCCTCTAACATCTACACGTTTGTGTCATTTTCTCTTCTTCAATGTGAGCAAGACCTAGGACCTTCTTTTAAGCAATGGAATATGGCAAGGGAGATGGGATAGCACATGCATGGTTATGTTTCACGGTGAAAGGGAAGTGGGTTTTGCAGATATAATTGATGTTCCGCTCACCCATTGACTTTGAGTTCATCAAAACGGAGGTCATCTTGGGTGGGCCAGACCTAATCAGGTGAACCTTTTAAAAAGGGGCCTAGGCCTACACTGAAGTCAGAATCTCTAAGCAGTAGAAGTCTCTGAGTTGCAGAATCTTTCCCTCTCTTCTCTCTCTCTCTCTCTCTCTCTCTCTCTTTCTCAGTTGCTGACTTTAAAGCAGCAAGTCACCATGAGTTCTATAGTTATGAGGAAATGATTTCTGCCAAGAACCCAAGAGAGCTTGGAAGCAGATTTTTCTCTACGTCTTCAAATGAGAGTGCAGCTCAGCAAACACCTTGACTGTATCTTCAAGATACCCTGAGAAGGGCCGAGCCCATGGCACACTCGGGAGAGTGTGGCGCTGGGAGCGCAGTAGCGCTCCCGCCGCGGGTTCGGATCCTATATAGGGATGACCGGTGTGCTCACAGTACTCACTGGCTGAGCGCAGTGCACCTGGTCTCAAAAAGGAAAAAAAAAAAAAAAAAAAAAAAAGATACCCTGAGACGACAACTCGGCTAAGTGACTTCCAACTCCTGGCCCGTAGAAATTGTGAGATAAATGGGTGAGATAAATTTAAGCTGAATTTGTGGCTAAATTTGTAGCTAAACGTGGGATGGTAATAACCTCATGAAGAGTAGAAACTTCCATCCCCGCTATGCTAATGACAAAAGAAACTGTAAATCCCACCTCTTCTTCTATATATTAATATAGAGCATTTATTAGGCTCCCCAACCAAGAACCAAGGAGAGCCTTACAGTGATGAGTGCCTGATTATCTATACTCTTGTGGAAAAGGAAAAATCCATCCAATAGCATGAATTCACGTGGATTTTTTTCACATTCAATATGTAGGGCAAACCAAGCATCTTCTTACCCACATTAACTTCCTTATCCAATATCTTCTGCATTTAACACCTTCTGATAAAATTTCTCATAAAACTTAACTTGAATTTTTAATATGGAACCTATTCTTTATCTTAATGTTTTATCTTACATTTAAATACAATCAGAGAATATCAAAGCTGCATTCCCTAAAGCATTTCTCACCACCCGCGTAGCCTCAATAAATATTGGACAGCACAAAACATTATGCACACTGTTCTCGGATGCACTGTGCTGAGGATGGATGGCCAGTTTTATGACAGTTTATTTTCTGCAGCCCAAAGAGATTTTTTCCCAGTGCTCTCACTAGATTTTTGAATATTCCTGACATTGAGGAAAAAGCACATATTTCCAGAAATGGCTGTCCTGGGTTTAGGAAGAGACAGATGCCACATGAACTGTAGTGTTTGGCAACTGCCCCAGGAGAATCGCTATATTAGACATAGTTCCATGTCAATGAGCTAGAGTTAAATATGTGAGTTCCATGAAAAGAGATTTTAGCAGGTTCTTCCCTCAGTCAACAGAGCAAAGCCAAAGCATTTCAAAGGAGATCCCTGAATTGAATTTCAGTTCAGACCCAGAAATCAGCACCTCTATTCTTTTCCCCACCCTTTTATTACTGACCTTTCTCCAATCATTCCTGGACCCAAACTGATATTGAATATCATGGGCTATTATGAAATGATAAGAAGAGAATTTTTATCTTAACCTGAAGGGCTCAAGGCAATGATAATCCTAAAGGATAGATAGAAATACAATGGTTGTCATGGTGTTTGAAAACCAGTGAAATAAATGTGCTAGGATTTCCCTACAGTTGGTGGGAGAAATTAAAGAATTTCTTCTATATCGCTTGTGTAACATTTTGAAGTAAAATTTTATGAACTACATATCATACCTAAAAACAGAAGTAGTGTTTGCTGTATCTATATGGCTAGACTCAAAAATTACTATCACAAATAGGAACTAGGTGTAAAATTTTAGTGTGAGGAACCAATGCAAATATAAAATATTTATGCTCAAAATACTATGCATGTGGTATCAAACCTGTTACTAAGCATTTAGTATGTGCTTATTTAAATCTGGTGGGTGCTGACTATGTTTATGTTCAAAACCCATACTCATAAGGTAGAGACATAATTTGCAACCTTAAAACACTGCCCTATAAATTGATTCTATGGCCAGACCTCAATGTTTACTGGTGCTTTCATATTACAAAGGCTTTTATTTTTTTTATTTTTATTGTTTAAATCTATTTTTTATTTCTCATTGACAAATTATAAGTGTTTATATTATTGGGGTATATTGTGATGTTTTGGCACGTATAAAATGCAGAATGATTAAATCAAGCTAATGAACACATCCGCCACCTCAGAAACTTATTTATTTATTTATTTATTTTTGTGGCAAGAACGTCTGAAATTTTCTCTCTTCACAATTTTGAGATGTACAATCCATTATTATTAGCTATGGTCACTGTGCTGTGCAATAGATCTTATCAACTGATTCATACAGAGCTTTTCAGAGTAGCTCATTTTCTCCTGAAAGGCTAGCATTCACAAACTCACATTTTGTGAGTGATTCAGGAATTCATCACCTCCGAAGTGTTCACTTACATGTCCTAATGAGAAAAAAAGGGCATGTTCGAATTAGGGTTATCTAAGGGAGGATTTTGCTGTTTTAATTAGAGGTCTAATTAGAAATGTATGTAGGGAGACCATCAACCATGTAGGAACTGAGGACTGCCAGTAATGGAGCTATCACCACCTCTTGGTAAGGGCAGGGGCTCCTGACACCTGGAAGGAGTCTACAGCAGCCACCTTGAGAAGACACTAGGAGTCTCCTCTGTAGAGGTCATTCCAGCCCTAAGAGTCCTCATGGGGAGGAAGCTGTCTTCATTCTCCTCCATTTCTTGGTTTTCCTACCAGAGATCACCACTGGTCAAACCATCTTAGAGCCAGAGACACAGAATCCACCTATGTAGTCCATGCTGGTCAGCCTCCCAGGGCACAGAGCAAGGGCAAGGAAAAGCAGGATCAACAGAAGCTCTAGAGAAGCAAGTGCATGATCCAGCACAGCGAAGAGACCTCTACATCTGCTCCAGACGACACTCCTGTGACAATGTGCAGCCCCTCCAGGCACTGCTAGATTACTCCTCGCCATCATTGAAGCTCACAGCATTGGAACCCTTGGTTGTACCAGAACCCCGATGGCGAGCACTGGTTGAGCCCCTACTACTAACAACAGGCAGTGTGCATACCACTCCTCACAAATCATCTCATTGTGACACTCCCAGAAACCCTCTGAAAGAGATAGTGTTTCATCTGCTCTGTTTCAGAGATGGGAATGATGAATCCTAGGATTGAGATGGTAGCAAATCATCTCATTGTGACACTCCCAGAAACCCTCTGAAAGAGATATTGTTTCATCTGCTCTGTTTCAGAGATGGGAATGATGAATCCTAGGATTGAGATGGTAGCAAAAAGAAGAGCTGGGGTGGATATTCAGACAGACAGTCTGAGTCCAGAGCTACGCACAATAGTATGTAGGCATCAGTATCACTGGGAGTCCAAGGGTTTTTCCAGGGGCATGGGGTAAGACCACCGGGAGAACCATAAGACAGCATTTAAAGAAAGAAGACTGACCTAAGCTCTTTTCCAGTTCATGATCAAAGCCATTGATAAACCTTGAGAGTGGACTCATGAGTGTGACAGGCCACTCCTGGCTGGGCTCCCTGCTCCTACACTGAGAGCAGCTGAGTAAGTACACAAGGGGTTAAAATTTTCTCTCTAGCACCAGACACACAACTCCAGCCAAGACGTAGCCTGGTGCATCAGTGAGATGTCCTAGTAGAAGTTCCCAGAGTCCCTGTCCAAAGTGGACACGCTGCTTCCCCCAGCACTAAATAAGTTTATTCTTCACTTTCACCCCAGTTTCCTGCCCAGGTAGCCAAGTTCTCTGCAGCGAAACTAACATCCTCTGAGACGTTAGCACATCGTGTCTCTCAAGGAGATACTTCCCACTTAAATTCCTAAACTACGTTTACAGAAAGATTGCACGTCATAGCACTGGTTAATAATAATGAAAATCAGGACCTATCACGTTATATACTCAAAAATGGTTGGATACAAGATATTCTGCTGTTTTTCTGTCTCATCATGAATGTCACTGCAATAGGTAAAATTCCACTGAGTCTTGCCTTCTCACTTACTCTGTCCAAAACAGAGTCCTTAACATTCCCCTTATTAACAGATCATTTCAAACTTCATATAATCCGTGTATTCTGGTGAATCCTTGAAGGTTATACATTTGATAGTGGGTTTTTATCCAACTCAGAAAATGTCATAATTATTGATGATGACCTAACAGACTCGTTTTTCATCATGGACACTGAAAAAAGATAAGAAAATACACGCTGTCTCATTTACTAATGTCTTTTACATGTCTGCAGAAACAATTCATTAGTTTCTCTCAGAAAATAAGAAGGTGAAAGTGGACAAGCCAAAGGTTAACAGAATAAACATAAAGACGTGGTGCATTTTAGACTGTTCCCTTCCAAATATTCTGAAGACTCATCAAGATGATTTACCTGACATACATACTTCTGGGAAAAAAAAAAATAACGTGCACATTTGTATTCCTAGAATTAAGATGGCAAGTTGGACATCTTTCTGGGAATACGTGAGTGATGCTTTTGCCATTAGGGGGAAAATAAAACATTGAACCATTTTGTCTGGGTGCTATAGTAACTGTAGAAACACTATCAAGTGTGTTTTCAATTCAAAGGGTCAAGCTGTCTTAAACATCTTACCGATCTTAAACACCACTCTACTATGGCTTTTCAGGTACGTCCATATGAATCAGTACACAGCATTCAACTCTCTGAAGCTACCAAGGATGTTTATTGTGCTGAGCAAGGACACTCAAAAGAAAAAAAAAAAAAAAGTATTCCTGAAGAAAATAAGGGAGCCTAAGACGTTAGCTCATTGTGTTAGATTCCGATTGCTCCTGTAACGAACACAAACTTAGTGGCTTAAAACAACATACATTTATTACTTACTGTTCTGGAAGTCATAAGTCTGAAATGGGTCTGAACTGGCTAACAGAAAATAAGTTTTACATTGATAAGAACACAGACTTTTCATAGGTATCTCTGTGTGTGCTCAAGATAATAGAAGGATTTAATGGAAAGATATACATGAGAGATATAAAACATGGAAAAATGAATTCCTTGATCTGTTCTCTTTTTTTCTTCCTTTTGTTGTTGCCTTCTAATTTCTTATTAGCAAAAGATAGGAGCCCTATTCATAACAAGTGATTTCTTTCTTCCTACACCCAGTCAACATTCTCACACTGATGGTCAGAGAATTATCTCAATATCCTGCCTTCTCATATCATTCTAAAGGGGCTNTTCTGTCTCATCATGAATGTCACTGCAATAGGTAAAATTCCACTGAGTCTTGCCTTCTCACCTACTCTGTCCAAAACAGCTTTTGCCTGTCCTTAACATTCCCCTTATTAACAGATCATTTCAAACTTCATATAATCCGTGTATTCTGGTGAATCCGTGAAGGTTATACATTAGATAGTGGGTTTTTATCCAACTCAGAAAATGTCATAATTATTGATGATGACCTAACAGACTCGTTTTTCATCATGGACACTGAAAAAAGATAAGAAAATACACGCTGTCTCATTCACTAATGTCTTTTACATGTCTGCGGAAACAATTCATTAGTTTCTCTCAGAAAATAGGAAGGTGAAAGTGGACAAGCCAAAGGTTAACAGAATAAATATAAAGACGTGGTGCATTTTAGACTGTTCCCTTCCAAATATTCTGAAGACTCATCAAGATGATTTACCTGACATACATACTTCTGGGAAAAAAAAAAATAATGTGCACATTTGTATTCCCAGAATTAAGATGGCAAGTTGGACATCTTTCTGGGAATACGTGAGTGATGCTTTTGCCATTAGGGGGAAAATAAAACATTGAACTATTTTGTCTGGGTGCTATAGTAACTGTAGAAACACTATCAAGTGTGTTTTCAATTCAAAGGGTCAAGCTGTCTCAAACAAAGGGTCAAGCTGTCTTAAACATCTTACAGATCTTAAACACCACTCTACTATGGCTTTTCAGGTACGTCCATATGAATCAGTACACAGCATTCAACTCTCTGAAGCTACCAAGGATGTTTATTGTGCTGAGCAAGGACACTCAAAAGAAAAAAAAAAAAAAAGTATTCCTGAAGAAAATAAGGGAGCCTAAGACGTTAGCTCATTGTGTTAGCTTCCGATTGCTCCTGTAACAAATGATCACAAACTTAGTGGCTTAAAACAACATACATTTATTACTTACTGTTCTGGAAGTCATAAGTCTGAAATGGGTCTGAATTGGCTAACAGAAAATAAGTTTTACATTGATAAGAACACAGACTTTTCATAGGTATCTCTGTGTGTGCTCAAGATAATAGAAGGATTTAATGGAAAGATATACATGAGAGATATAAAACATGGAAAAATGAATTCCTTGATCTGTTCTCTTTTTTTCTTCCTTTTGTTGTTGCCTTCTAATTTCTTATTAGCAAAAGATAGGAGCCCTATTCATAACAAGTGATTTCTTTCTTCCTACACCCAGTCAACATTCTCACACTGATGGTCAGAGAATTATCTCAATATCCTGCCTTCTCATATCATTCTAAAGGGGCTCTTGGAGTTCCAAACAGGCAAATGCATAAAATTGATTAGCACAATTAGATGTACTTTTTCGTTCCATTCCTTTCTCTACCAACCCAGTCACTCCGTCGAGGCTAGGAAATGTAGATTCCTATGTGCATGGCTGAAACAGTAAGCAAAAGCAGTCAAAATCTTCATTTTAGTGATCCTTTTTAAAACGACTGGACAGGTTTGGAATTATTCAAAATTAAAGGGGATTATAGGAAGAGTAGGAACAGGGAGATGGAGAGTCCCCATAAGAAAGAATTCTTCATAGTCATACACATTCAAAAAAAGAAGAAAGCAAGAAAGAATTCTTAGCTGCAGAATTCAGCTATGGTTTTCCATCTCCAAATTGCTATCCATGGAGAGGAGCCTCCAGCTGAAAGACTCCAAGCAGCGCTCTTACTTTCTGTCTCCCACTAAGGAGTCATGCTGAAGAAAAATCCAACTTGATGTAAGAGGGCTTTTCTCCTAGACCTTATTTTGCATTTCAAATCTACTCTGGTTCTGGCTTTTCTCTTGCAGCAACACCTCAGGCTTCCAGGCTTCCTCAAGGAAAGGCACTAAAGGTCTGGGGTTTGCAAAGTGTTCATAAGCATCCCATGCATGTTTGCACTGATGAGGATCTAAAAACAAAGTGCGTGCAGCATTCACAACAAGAATGACTGTGCTTTAGTAGCAACTTCACGGGCTCAGAGGAATGAGGACTCAAGTGAATAAAAACGGAGAGTATTTGTAAATGCCCTCACACTCCACAGCTGACCTTTATCACGGTGGCTGTTGCAGCGGATGGGTTTATGAAGTCTATCAAATGGCATATTTTTCATGGGCCATGTATAACAGTTCAATAGAGTATATTGAAAAACAAGATATCTCCTGACATCTGTGAGAGGCAGCGTGATGACTTTCTAACAAAAAGTTTTCAGCAGTGAATGTAGCCTTTCTCTGGCTTCTGGTTGAAACAAGGATGCCTTGAGGTGTGTAAAATAATGCAGGAATGAAATTAGAAAATGTATTTCAAGGCTAACCAGTGACATTGTGTCAGTGCATTGGGTTGAAGACAAAGTTATTTAGGGTCTGGGCATAAAGTAGTTGAATCCATTTGTTTTCTGGTAAACAATACCAGATAAAAATACCTCTGTGATCTCTCTCTCCCTCTCCCTCTCTCTCTCTCTCTCTCTCTCTCTCTCTCTCTCTTTCCCTTGCTCTTCTCTTTTTTACTCCTCACGCCCTCCAAGCACTTCTCTTTGGGTCTTCTTTTTGCCCACCCATTAAGTTTTACCTTTTGAACTATAAATTCCAGCTCATACGATGACACATACTTTTGTTTTCTCTGAGCAAAAAACTAATTCTGTTGGCAGAAATTGCATTTTGTTCATGGGAATGAGCAAACCTGCCACAGCATGAAAGGCAGGATTTTTTTTCCACACATGTAAAAATTTCCAATCATGCAAGTCTACTCACCATTCCTTTGGCAAGTTTGCACTATTTTTCCTTTGTTAATTAACTCTCCAGCCATTAAACTGCTACGTGATGATGTGACAAAGGCAAAAACCCTTCACTCTAATCAACCACCGTTACAGGAATCAACGTGTTTTCCCACTGACCTTGAAAACCATGAATGTTAAGGAGACTAACATTGAAATAAACATTGAAAAATAAAAGCTTTGCAGGGTCTGATTTGCACATCAACCCCTAGATCTCAGGACATGTACTATAAAAACATGCTCAGAGCCTAGACATGTGGAGCACTGAGGTTGGGGGTCAAGATGAAGAAGAAACTAGTTTGTTGAGAGTCAGCCTCCAGAAGAAAAAGAGAACGACCACTTACTGAGAAAGTACCATGCCATGGGCACTTTGTCATGCAATATCTGTTCCTCCTACCAATCCTGCCATGAAGCTAGGTGGCAATTATTCAGATTTTGTAGCTGAGGAAGGTGGGATTTTTAATACATGAAGTAACTTGCCCAGGGTCACACAGTTAGTGTATGACCAACCAGAAATTTGAACCAAGAATTGTAAAGCTCAGTCTCTTTCATGCCACATTTGGGGCAGGGGCCTTTCCTAAGCTGGTGTGGGCTACTGTGCAGACACCGGTCTGGGGCACAATGGCGGTGCTGGTTGGGGGAGGGGAGATTATAAGAGTGTGTGGTGTTAAACCATCTCCCTTCCCCCCAATCACCTGCCTCCTAGTTCCCATCCTGCCAGGAGGTCAGAGACGCAAAATGAGAATGTTCTAGCCAAGCAAAAAGGCAGAGACTAGGAGGCAAAGTGGAGATTTACGTGGGGGAGGGGAGATTATAAGAGTGTGTGGTGTTAAACCATCTCCCTTCCCCCCAATCACCTGCCTCCTAGTTCCCATCCTGCCAGGAGGTAGGAGACACAAAATGAGAATGTTCTAGCCAAGCAAAAAGGCAGAGACTAGGAGGCAAAGTGGAGATTTACTCAACACCAGGATCAGAGCACAGGCTTGACGTAGGACAAACTGGAATCCCCAGAACCCAAAGGGCCAGACCGTCCCTCCATCCATGCCACAGAGTGAGTACTATATGGCACCCTCTCCAAGGCTGACAAACGCTGGACCAGCTGAGTAACAATATGCCCACAAGGGCAAAGAGCTGAGAGGACCTAGATGAAGACTGGGACTTGGGGTGACGATTTGAGCCCACCACAAGCTACAAGAAGACTCTGTCCATTGCCTTCGAGGAAGAGATGGGCAACTTCTGATCTTTAGAGCTTACTCATCCTCTCAAATCACTCTACCCTTCACAGTACTAGAGTTTTAAATTGCTACTTATTCTAAATAGAAATATGTAAAGCTAACTTATTTTAATAGCTAGCGGAAGACAGGGAATCAATCAGTGATTCATTAGAAAACACACATATATTCATACATAAAGCCGATAGTATATTTGAAAGAATAAACCAAAATAGTTTTTGTTTCCCATAGTTCATGAGACTGTGCCCATTGCACCCGTGGACTGAATGGAATCAGTTACTTCAGAGGGAGGCACAGGTCTTTGCAACAAAGAATGCATTGCTCCATTTTGGTTTTTGCAAAGTGGCCATGCTCAATCTTCAGAGACACTCTAGCTTTTCATGCCAGGCATAGACAACAAAGGAAAGGCTTTCTAAGTCCAAAAAACTTCTCTTGAAAAAACCAAGAGCAAAACTTGGAAGTATGCGCTGGCATTTTGCTATAAGCAATTCAAAGGAGAGGCACAGAAGTTAACCTATGAAGAAAGTCTTCAGACATAAAGGTTAACAGGTTGCTTGGCATTGGGAGAAAGAACTGAGGAGAAGAGAGAGGAAGAACAAGAGAGTTGAAATGTGGGTGGGTTGAGCCGTTTAAGCTGAAAATCTTGAGTAGAAGAGTCACTCCTGAAGGCTGAGATGGGAGCTAGCAGAGGCGTCACTGTAACGAGCACAGTGACATTGCTTGCCTAGGCAGAGAAACATCTGAGAAATGATTCCAGAGAAATGCCCCAAACATTTACCGCTCTGGCTCCTTGTATACTATATACTTACCTGCTGTAAGATCCAGTAATTCATACCAGGAAGAGAGCTGAAGATAGTGGTTGGCACGTTTCTCTTTTGCATGGAGAGTAAAATTACTCCATACTGGAGGACTGCACAGTGGAATAGTCAAAACAAGCAACAAGCAGAAATAGCAGCCAGAATCCAGGCAGCAGCAGGACCAGTAAGAGCCACAGTGGGGGCCTGCTAGCAGCTCCCTGGGGTCAGGTGGAAGCATCACTCCCACCCGGAGAACTGATCCTGAGCTGTGTGAACTGCAGGTACTGCAGCATGGCAGAAAGAAGGGGAAAACAAGAAAAAGATGCCTCAGTACACAGGCCACTCTCCCACCTCCACAGAGGCTGTCCCCAAACTCAGACACCATTATGAGATGAAGATGAAAGGCAGCTTTTGAGAGGGAGTGCAGAAACACTCTAACCTGGTGGAGGTTGATTCTGAGTCCACATAAGACCAGAAGAGGTTGCTATCCCAAATGCAACTTGAAGTTTCGGATATGTTTTTCTTCTCCCATCACCAGAGGAAATAGGAGTTTTGACAATAATACGAGATCATACCGAAAATAATGAAAGCTAATTTTTTTCCCACATGCCTGAAATGCAGCATGAAATATTTTGACATATGTTTAGTTCTTGGCCATTGAATGCGGCTATTGCAACAAGCTTCCCCCCCCCCCGCCCCGGTAAATTCATTCAACAGACCGAATCCTGAGCAAAGGGAATCAGTGAATTACGGTACTTACTCAGATGACTGACAAAAGCTGCCCTGGTCCTCTATTCTGCTTGGATTGCTCCTGTGAATTTCCCACAAGCTGATTTTAATGTAAATGTATCTGCCAACCTTACACAAATGTCTAGCGCTAATTTCCTTAAGTTTAATCATATACGTGTTTGGTGGTTTATATCTGCAAAAATATGCATATGATGACAAGTAGGTGCAAAGAAACTTGAAGTATCCAATTAGATTCCAGTTTTCCCGAGACATCAGGCTGTGTTCTCCGAGCTGGCATGTTTATAGTCACCAGAATTGTTTGTGAAAGCTATGGTCTTTCCCTGTGTCAACCCTGTATCTATCCACATTAACACAAGCAAAAAAAATGTTAAAGACCCCATATACATATCCGTATGATAGACTATGTAATAATAATGATAATCAGTGACATTCATATATGATTATCAATATCCAGATGATATTTTTAAGTTAATCAACATGAGTGCTTAATGCGGCAAGTATATGTTGGCTTCAAGATGGTTTTCTTTAATGCATGATTTATTTCTCAATCTCCATAGCAATCAGTAGATGAAACTTCAGGCAATATAAAGTCTTTCAGTTTGTATGAAAACACCGCAATATAGGAGAGGAATCTGATCCTGTCATATGTAATGCATTCCAAACTCTGCATGCAAAACTTCTGGATGACCATGGAAGTTATCTCCAATGATAATAACCTGGATTTAGAAAATACAGGGCACTGTTCTAAGCACCTTACATGTAGTAATCATTTGTACTATTTTCAAGGTCATTACCGATTATAGATTTTGTAATAACGTGGCAGTACAGCCTTGACATGAATAAGTCTTTAATGTGCAATAAGCTCTCAAAATATCCTGAGTCTGCTTATTAGTTGTCTCTGATTGTATTTATGTGGCTGCAGAATGACAAGGTCAAAAAATCCTAATCTAACACTTTTCTTCATTTAAAACACATTTACTCAGCGTCTATAATATAATCACTACGTGGAACAGCTATGTGCTGCCAAGTACTTTGAAGAATTCATTTCATTCCTCTCTGTCTTAGCTACTCTTGTGACATGACTGAATTAACCAACTATTTTCCCATTGGCAGATGGATCCTGGATATTGCCTTACTACACTTCTGAGCTGTCTGAGAGCTTGGAATACCAAAAACTCATCACGGAAAGGCACATCAGAAGACAATTTTATGAGTAGAAAAAATAGCCACGCTCATTAGTATGAGAAAGAGCTCTATCATTTCATTAAAATTAGGTTACTGAGTTTAACTGTTTGACACATATTTATTTCAATTAATTTCAATTAGGAAAAATAAGTGTAAATGGATGTGTAGACATAAAGTTGCCAGGCAGCTTGTCTGAGATCATTAGATGAAATATTCATGTGTAACTATTAGTATGACTAGTAGACAGTGAATCATTCCTTCTCAACAGTCAGTTCTGTTGGGTAGCAACTATGGTGTGGCAATCCTCAAATTAAATATGCCATTAAGAATTGTAATCAATCTTGACATGAACATGTGCTTTTTTTTTTGGTTAATAAAATTAATAATGCATAAGAAGTAACTACAGTAGCCAACTAAAGCACAAAAGAAAGGCAAAAACAGATACATAATTTTGAAGCAGATCCTAGGAATAAATATTCAAGGTAGATTCTTAGGAGAGTCACTAAACGACTGCACATTTATCTTGGAACTTGAGATCTATCATTAATGGTGCAAATGAAAGAATTATGATCACCATGTCAGCAGGCTTCACTTTGTCTGAGGGTTCCAGACATGCAGACCATAGAGAGTCATCAAAAAAGAAACCAGTCATCAACAAGGAAACTTTTCCCAGGAAGAGATAGTCATGAAGAAATGACCTCCACACACCTTAAGCCCAGGTAGTGGAAGCCCATGAAGTAATAAGCAAATGAGATGTGGGTAAAAGATGTGTCATTAGTGATAAATGACACTCCTCAGAGAATGTGTCTTGCAGGAGGTGAGTTATGAGGGCAATAAAATTTTCAAGAAAAATGGTTTCTTAGACATCAATGAAATAGGAAAGTAGTTATGCAATAATATAGACAAGCTGTAAAAAAACAACTGTTATGCTTATTGTCTATTATATGCAAAGTGTTCTATGTATATTATTTCTAATTTTTACAACAATCTCGGTGGCAAGCTGTAAAAAAACAGCTTGTCTATTATATGCAAAGTGTTCTATGTATATTATTTCTAATTTTTACAACAATCTCGGTGAATAGATGTTTTCATTCCCATTTCACAGAAAAGGAAACTAGGTCTCAGAGGGACATCCCCCAATATCATTGCCATGTTCTTGCTAGTACGACCCTAAAGCTCTCTCCTTCCTGCAGTGCTGTAGAGAAGACAAGCCAGTAGTTCATCACTGAAAGGTATTCCTGGTACAATCTGGAAAATCAGGTCTTGGGCAGACATGAAGTGATAACACCAGGGATAGAAAATGGTACGTAATCAAGAATTTATACAAACTTCTGACCCACATTGTGCAAAACAAGTTTTAAGACGAGAATGATGCTGAGCCATGAACATTTAGAATCACCACCACATTTTAAGATATTTCCCCTATGCAAACTTGATTGATTAAAGAGCAATTATAAAATGAACACTTACCTTAAGAGTTATGCTATTACTTGGTCAATGTCAACTTTAACTCCTATTTATCCCTCTCTCTAGAAATGCTTTTATTTG
>NW_007728329.1:125403-131207 GCF_000696425.1 Galeopterus variegatus
GAGAGCAATTATAAAATGAACACTTACCTTTAAGAGTTATGCTGTTACTTGGTCAATGTCAACTTTAACTCCTATTTATCCCTCTCTCTAGAAATGCTTTTATTTGTGACTGCTAATGTTGCCTATGGTATATATTTCTTTTCTTTTTTTTTTTTTTTTCTTTTTGTCTTATTTTGTGTCCGGCAACGGATCACAACCCTCAGTGTCGCGCCCGTACCGGACCGGGACTGGCAACGGGATCGCAACCCTTGGTGCTGCGCCCGCACCTCGCTCAGCCAGTGAGGAGCCGGTCTGTATGTGGGATCCGAACCCTCGGCGGGAGCACCGCCACGCTCCCAAGCGGCGCACTGTGTGCCACCAGGCCGGCCCAATGGTATATATTTCAATGAACTTTCCAAGGTGTGTTTTAGTAGAACAGACTTGAAAGACCGTGTCAATTTGCTTTTATTTCCAATTTGCTACTTTGTTATTATGAAAACAAGGACAGTTGCATTCTCTATGGGGTCTCTGCACTTTATGTATCTTTATTTTCTTCGTAATGGAATTAGATGATACATATTTCTTTGCCTTTATTTAATAATGATCTGTGTAAACTGTTTACTATTTCAAAGTGTGGTATAATATACTAGCAAAGGCACAGAATGCTTAAAGGGGTAATGGGTCTGATTGACAGACATTCACAAAATCACAAGCAAAGGAATAAACTAAACTAATTAAAAACAAAACCAAAATTAAATAACAAACCCAGAATCCAAGAGGCTCTGAAGATGTAGTTTTGCCTAATATAGAAGTAGCCAGTATTAAGTTTCTTTCTAAGCTGAGAAGTTTTTCTTTGTTTTGGTGTCCAGAAAAGTGATTGGAGAAAAAGACAAAGTTGACCAGAATTTTAGCTGAAGAGATCGTGGTAGGGAATACGATTGGGTTCTGTGTCACTTCTGTGATCTCCTCCTCAAGGAGTACGCAAAGATGCTGCTTGCTATATTCCAGTGCAGTGATTTGCAAATTATGGACCTTGGACCCCTACAAGTCAGGGAAATGTTTCAAGGGATGCCCAAGAACACATCTACTTTCTTTTTTTTTTTTCTTTTCCTTTTTTTTGTCTTTTTTCGTGACCGGCAACGGATCACAACCCTCAGTGTCACGCCCGTACCGGACCGGGACTGGCAACGGGATCGCAACCCTCGGTGTTGCTCCCGCACCTCGCTCAGCCAGTGAGGAGCCGGTCTGTATGTGGGATCCGAACCCTCGGCGGGAGCACCACTGCGCTCCCAAGCAGCACACTGTAGCAATGCGCCACTGGGCCGGCCCCGAACACATCTACTTTCATGCTAATACTGAGTTGTCATTTGACAAAACCAAAGATAGCCAAAATTGCTGGCACCTTGGTTGGTGGATCAAGCCACTGGCTCCAAACCATACTAGTACTTACTCATCACCCGCACACTCTCGCAGCCAAAGAATGCTGGTTCCACTTAAGAATGCTGTTGGTAAAGCTATAAAAATTATTAATTTTCTTAAATGTCTTTAGTACCCGCCTTTTTCACATGCTGTATGATGGAAGGGGAAACACATAAATCTCTTGTGCTGCACAAAGAAGTTCAATGGTTGTCTCCAGGAAGTTGGTAAAGCTATAAAAATTATTAATTTTCTTAAATGTCTTTAGTACCCGCCTTTTTCACATTCTGTATGATGGAAGGGGAAACACATAAATCTCTTGTGCTGCACAAAGAAGTTCAATGGTTGTCTCCAGGAAAACAATGTGCTCCATTGTTTGAGTCGTGATGTGAAAAAGCAGCTACCACTTTTATTTGAAAAAATGACTGACATAATCTATAGCAATTTTCTCAAAAGTGAACAAAATGAGCCTTTCACTTCCTGGAAAACAACTGACAGTATTGTCTGTCAAGGATAAAATTCAAGATTTCAAGAAAAAAAAATAGAATCATAAAAATCTTATATCTGCCACCACGAGCTCGATGACCTCCCCCAAAATAAATGCTTTCCTAATCAAATCAGTGGTGATTTATAAATACATGTGAGTTTCTGATCTTATATAATGAAATGTGTGAATATTTGAATGTTTTGCTTAACTTAGTAACCAATATTTTGCAAAATCACGCATGGGTGAGAAATGCATGCTTAGCGTAAACAATAGATTTTAATGTTCCGGAGGGCAGAAATTTCTTGGTATGGGTTCTAATTACACTTTTTAATTAACCTTTTGGAAACTGTCAGTGTTGAATTTTGGTGTAATAGTAAAGAATAATATCCACAATTATCTAATTATCCCTGTTTTGTTTTTTTTTTCAGTTACATCTCTGTGGGAGGCCACATTTTCTTCATACACAATTAAACAATATATTGTAGCAGATTTAACACATCAGTTTATATGAGAATCCAGCTGTCTATTATTAAAACCAAACACTAAAAAGATTTGTAAAAATATGAAGTGGAAATGCTTTAGGAAATATAGCTGTTTTTTTATAAACCTGTTTTTTTAGGTTAACCTGGAATAGGATTATTATTATTATTGTTAGATAAGTCCGTAAACATTTTTAGATGTCTCGGTTTTAACTTTTCACTTGGGAAACACTAACAGATGTAATCCACGCAAGTAAAATCTCTGTGGGGGTCCTCAATAATTTTTGACTAAAAAGGAGGTCTGAGGCCAAACCACTGGAGAACCGCTGGTTTCTGAATGCCAAGTATGTGTTATACTGTACTTTCGTATATTCAGAAGTAGACAGTCAGGGTTGTTAACTGCTGAGATGTTCCTTGATTGTCCATTTCAAGACTACTGACTTTAATTGTGAATGGAAGATTTTATAAATAAAAGATTCATTCATCTTCTCCTCATTTACCAAATAACCTTCCTCAAAAATATCAGCCCCTCTATCTAATTTATTGATCACAATGCCCCCAAGCTCTATAATCATCGGTGGTCATTCTGTCTTTCTCATGCATGTGTGCTTTAATCTACTGAATTTCCAACTGTGTTGCATCATCGCCTGTGTCTCTGCTTGGACGGACATGGAAGGCAGACCGTCAGATGACCACAAGGATCCTGCCTCTTGATAATCCACACTTTTGTGTTGTTTCCTTCTCTTGTGTGTGGGCTAGCTCAAGAACCCACATCTAATGGACAGAGTATGACAGAGGTGATGGGATATCACTTCCATCATCAGGTTACAAACGATTATAACTTCTGTCTTGCTTTCAGACCATCTTGCCATCTTCACTTGCACACTCAGAGGAAGCCAACTGCAATGTTAGAGTTGCCCACATGATTGGGGACTGAGGGAGCCTTCTACAAATAGCTGAAGAGGAACCACGTCAGCTTAGAGGCAACTCCTTCCCCAGTCAAATGTTCAGATGAGACCCCAGCCCTGGTGGACACCTTGATTGCAGCTTTGCAAGATGTCTTGAAACAGAGAACCCAGTCAAGCTGTGCCTGTATTCCTCATTCACAGTGGCTGTGAAATAACAAATATGTGTCATTTTATGCCCTTAAGTCTGTAGTATTTTTTTATGCAGCAGTACACAACTAACACAATGAGTGTGAGGGGATTCGTTCCTCTCTATACGTCAGAGTGTTTCTTGATGTAAGTAACACTTATGAAGGTTTATCTATCATACTCAGCATTAATTGATGTCTTCAAATTGTTTACGATCTGGAGATCATGGTGCCTCAGACATGGCCAAGAGTTTAATCAATGTTTAGCAATTATTATAGAACATATTCATTTTATTTGACAAAAACACTAAAGGCACTGTGCTAGATTCTGCATAGGAATGTGAAAGTGATCAGAATGTGTTTTCTGAGTTTTTGTGATTTATCATTGATGGTGAAGCTCCTATAATAAAATATGCATAAGGTGAATGTCAGAGGACATCGAACAAGCACATTAGAGTAATAGCATATATATGTTCAAAAACCTTCGATCAGAATGTGTTTTCTGAGTTTTTGTGATTTATCATTGATGGTGAAGCTCCTATAATAAACTATGCATAAGGTGAATGTCAGAGGACATCGAACAAGCACATTAGAGTAACAGCATATATATGTTCAAAAACCTTTTAGCATATATATGTTCAAAAACCTTCGAGCTTTTGTGGTAGAAAGAGTACCCCACCCCAAGATGTTCACCCTCTAATCTCTGGAACTTGTGAATATGTAAAGTTACATGACAATTACATTTGCAGATGTATTTAAGGTTACAGACCTTAAGATATGAACATTATCCTGAATTATCCTGGTGGGCCTAATCCAATTGCATGAACCCTATAAGGCAGAGCATTTCTCCAGCTAGAGTGGGAGAGACGTGGTAGAAGGAAAATTCAGGGACACTGAAAGCATGGGAAGGACTCAATGCACTGTAGCTGGTTGGAAGAGGAAGAACCATAACAAGGAATGCAGGCAGCTGCAGAAAGCTGGGATGGCTCCTGGCTGACAGCCAGCAGGGAACTAGGAACCTCAGTCCTACAGCTGCAAGCAACTGAATTCCACCAACCACCCGAATGAGTTGGAAAGCAGATTCTCCTCCAGAACCTCCAGCTAAGAACTCAGGCCATTTACCACCTTGATTTCAGCCTTATGAGACCCAGAGCAGAAGAACAAGCCAGACCTAGTGAAACTTCTAACCTACATAATTGTGAGATAATAAAGGTGTGATGTTTCATGCGGCTACATGCATGGTCATTTGTTACAGCAGCCGTAGAAAACTCATACAGACTGAAATAGAGGAAAAGGGAGAAAAGTCATTCCAGACAGCAGAATCTGTTAGCATGGGACAAGATGGACAGGCATCACCAAGAGGTGGAAATGGCAAGTTATCCAAGGTGGCTAGGACATAAGAAATATGGACAATGCAGCAAATGTAGATAGGAAGGATAAGCCAGGGAATGGATTCAAGAGAGATCATTCTGGTATTTGTCTGTAGAATCAATTAGAGTGGGCAGGAAAGTGCAGGGAAGACAATCAATCTGAAATAATCTAGATCAGAGATGACAAGACCCTAAGCTAAGACGGTGGCATTTGGAATCAATAAAAGTTTACAAGTTCAAGACATATGTCTGAAGTAGAATCAACAGAACTCGATAAGAATTGAATGAAAAGTTGAGAAAGAAAGAAAAGATGACTTCAATATTTTTGAGGTTAAATGAATCAAAAGATGGTGCTATGATCAGCCAAAAGAAATGCTAAGGCCGTATATCTATCTTTTCCTCAGTGAAAGGGGACATTAATTCATTCTGCTTGGGATGGGTTGAGTTTAAAGTGCCTAGCAAGGAATTTATGACACTGACTGCAACTTCCGGTTAAAGTGAGAGCTTGTAAGTGGGGTGGGGTGGGGAGTCGGATTGGAAGTTATTTCTAAGAAAAGTAGTTACAGCTAGGAGAGAATATAAAATAAAAGAAAGGTCAAGGGGAAATAGCTACACTTGGTAGAAAAGCAGCAAAGGTAACAGCGTGAAGAAATGATGCAGAAACAGAATTTGTCAATGATCTAATGAGCTAACAGGACTTGGAAAGTGTAGGTCACAGACCCAAAGAAAGGGGTTTAAGAAGAAAGAGTTGGTTTCTGGCTGCATCCACATTGCTGCAAATGATAGGACATCATTTCTTTTTACAGCTGAGTAGTATTCCATTGTGTATACATACCACAGTCTTTTATCCATTCATCCATTTGATTCCATCTCTTGGCTTTTGTGAATAGTGCTGTGATGAACATGGGAGTGCGGGTGTCTTTCTGATATATTGATTTCATTTCCTTTGGGTATCTGCCCGGCGGTGGGATAGTTGCGTC
>NW_007728329.1:132401-135377 GCF_000696425.1 Galeopterus variegatus
ATGACTTAGCTTGTTGCTATGACTTAGCTTGTTGCTATGATGCAGCATGTTGCTATGACTTCACTTGTTGCTATGATGTGGCAACGTTTTGTGATGCAACAAAGCATGTGAAGCAGCATTAGTGTACAAGGGAAGGAGGGATGAAAGAAGTCTTCTTGAGAAGAGGCACACATGGTGGGAAGAGACGGTGCAGAACAAGAGGCCAAAGTCACAAAAGAAAAATTCAGATGGAGAAAGTTCCCAGAGAGATGTCACTGGATGGACTCAAGAGTTGAAGAGCCCAGCACAACAGGTAAGACCTCCAAAGAAACCCGCCGAGGGAGAAATGATGCAGGGTGGGAAACCTGAGAATGCCAGCCAAAGAACCAGAGTTTCCCTGGAGAGCAGGAAAGGCTAACGGGCTAGGGACTCAAAAACTGGGAACACAGTATGAACAGACACTGTGTGGACTAGGATAGAATGTGCATGAAAGATGACAAGCCCACCTGAGAACGGACCAAGGATGCTCAGACGTGTGGTTGACCGACAAGTGCTGAAAACGATCTAGATACGGCAAAACACTTTGGCATATGCATGTGTACATGTGTATTAATTATATTGTGACCCACCAGGATGGGAGGTGTCTCTGTGTGCACATTACAGAATAGGAGCTGAGCACACAGTCACAAAATGTGTAGCCATGGAGTTCTAAAAGTAGGTGCGTGAAGCTCCAAAGCCCATGCGAGAGTCAGGGAGAGCTTGGGCAGGGGAGCAGGACTCCTGGAGAAGGGTCTGGGGTGAGAACACGAGTGAGGATTTTGTCTCTGGTACTCACTGGGGTGCATTCTGCCTTCACCTTCCACGCTTCTCCCAGCCCATTCCAACCACTCCTGAGCTGGTTATACTCCCTAGAAAAACCTTCCTTGGTTAGTCATTTATTACTGTTCCTCACCTTGCTGCTGGGTCACTGTTGTCCCCTAGCAGGTACAGCTTACTCTGTCTTTCCTGTAGAGCAGCCCTGGCCCTCTCTTCAGCAGCAACACCCAGCAGCAGCCATCAGTTGAATTAATTGAAGTCCCTGGCTTGGGATCCATTTAGGTTTTAATGGAATGTCAGTCCGACGGCTGTTCTAGGACAGTTGAGAGTCTTATATCATGAATGGACCAACTAACACATAAAATGCACCATATATAAAATATAAAATTCACATTTCCTTTGGCTTAACATACCTCACACATTTACATGAATCTCTTTGACCAGTCACACAATACAGAGGCTGATTGTGTGGCGTCTGAATCACATTGGGCAAGAAACTTTCCTTTCTCAGTTTCAGTTTCTGTATCTTAAAAAATTTGGATAAAATATCTAATGTTTTGGGGGGAAATAACAGAGTCAATATACATAAAGCTTTTAGAATATTGTCTGGTACTTAGTAGTCAATAAATATGAGCTCATTTTGATTTAAAGTGGTGGGTTTTTTGTTTTTTTTTTTAATTGCAACGATCATTTATCTTGTTGAGGTAAGTCATGGAAACGTTATGAAATCCAGAGGATGAAAACTAAGTACAGCCAAGCACCAGGGGAACTGGAAATGAAACCCTATTTTTGCAGAAAGACTTCTTTTGTCTCTCTTGTTCATTCTCTCTCTCTCTCTCCCCCCCCCCGATACTCAGCTTTTCTGCTTCTCCACTTCTATGTGTCTGCTCCACAATATTTTTTCTAACTACCACCTTCCCCTGTTTACCTGGCTTCTCTCTCATAACTTCAGTCATTAGCTGGTACCCAATGTCACCCCAAGACAAGACTCTTGGTTGGAGCTCTTTCAGCAGGATCCCTCAGTTTCCCAGGTTCTCCATATGCACAGCTGCTGCACTCACACCCTTCCCACAGGCCATGTACCTTTCATCAGCCTGTAGAGGCATCCACACTTGATTCCTATTCCAAGCTTCTCTTGTGGGTAGCTGGGGGGCAGCCAGTTAAAGGGATAAGCAGCTCACCTAGTTCAGAAGTGGGCACGGCCTCTGAGTAGGGGCTTTGAGCAGGGGTCATTCTAGAGAAGAGTTCTAGGTAGAGTCATTACCTTGAAATACATCTCGTACAAGCCACCAGGCATGGAATTTATAGCCCTCCACTCTCTTTTCTGCCATCATCTATTTGATGGCAGAGCATTTTATGTGGTACCTCAGAGTAAATAAAGAGGAAGAAGGAATGGCCGTCTTTCCTCCAAGATGTATCATTGGGTGTAAATTTCATAGCTCAATACAGCATCTGGTTTACTGCACCTGCTACTCCACGAATTCGTTTGCAATCCTAATGTGATTTAAATTTGCCTCATGACATGACACTGGAGTTAGCTCAATTGGTTAGAGCATGGTGCTAATAACACCAAGGTCCAGGTTCCATCCCTGTGGCCAGCCCCCCACCACAACCACCCACACGAAAGATGCTCAGTGCACAGGGAGGGGGAAGGCAGAGGTAGGAAGAAGTTGAGCTGAGCCTCTCTGCAGAAGTGTCATACCATCTCCATTTACCCTGGAAGAAACAGGAGATTTTTGCAAAAAGGATGCTCTCAATTCTGGAAGGGAAACACCCCAGGCCTATTCTTTACTTTTCCTCTTTGAACCACAGAAGCGCAACTTGCTCAAACATAAGGAAGCATTTCTGCATTTTACACAACGTTGCACAAAGTGGAGCTTGTTTTTCCTTCCAGTAAAATAGATGTGGGTATCCCTTGTCTATGCAGTGACCTGTGGAGTGACCTGTTTGTTTTAACCACAAAACATTGCAGTTTTACGCATGTTGCCCTTTCACCCAGCTTATCCACGTAGACTCTGCAGGTGCCGTGAGACACACACCAACACACACATACAAAACTACACACACAAACACGTAGGCACAAGAACATTACGAGACTTGCAATTGCTAGAATGCATAATAATATTTTACCCTCCCTTCCTAGGTTCCTCTCCCACCTTCTGCATAGACTTTGTTCACAAC
>NW_007728329.1:136725-137836 GCF_000696425.1 Galeopterus variegatus
TCGATCATGTGGAACAAGAAAACCTGGGGTGGACATGGTAATGATTTAGGTTGAAGTAGGGTTGGGCTAAGGTAGAATATTGTTCAGTAAACATTTATTTCTGTCCCTGGAGTAGAAGAATTTTGGGCATGTGACTTTCAATTCCCAGTGCTTTTCCTGTGGTTATATCAGGCTACATGGCAAAAGAGACTTCGCAGATACAACTAAGGTTACTCATCAGTTGGAAGGCAGCTATGCTCACCACTATACCACCAACGCGCTCGCTGGGTTACTCATCAGTTGAATTCATCTTTCAACTTATGGTAAGTTAAATAACTTCAGTTGAATAGTTGAACTTATCTTCCAATTACTACAGTGAATAATCTTCCTACTCAGGTGGAGATTATCCTGAATTCTCTGATAGACCCAATGTAATAACATAAGACCTTAGAAGTGAAGACAAAGGCAGAAGAAATCAGAGAGAATGAAAGTGTGAGAAGGACTTGACCTGCCATTGTTGGTTTAAAACTGGAGGAACCCATGAAGAAAGAACAAGAAGGAAATTAATTCTGCCAGTAATCATTGATCTTGGAAGAGAACCTCAAGTCCTACCAATACTTCAAACCTGAAGTCTTAGCTGATACATCAATTTCAGTCTGGTAAGATCTGGAGCAGACAGTCCAGATGAGTTTCTCTGGATTTCTGGCTTATTGAACTGAGATAGTAAATGGGTATTGTTTTAGACTGCTAAATTTGTTGCAATTTGTTATGCAGCAATGGAAAACCAATTAATATAGTCTCCATCAATCTCCATGCAAGGAGTATAGTTCTTTGCCACATGCTCCGGACAAAGCAATGTGGAAAAAAAATGACAATTACGTTCATAGATCTGAAGAGCAGCATGTGTTTCTTCTTGCCCCTCTGGGTCCTCTGTCTTCTGTCTCTCAAGCCTGGCCCTAAATGCAGCACATGGAATAGAGCCACACAACAACCCACAGAAATATAAGCATGAGAATGAATGTGTATTTTTATTCATTGAGCTAGGGGATGGCTTGTTATGCAGCATTACTGTGCAAATAGCTGACTGATACATGACCATTTCCAAGCGTAAGCCTGTGTGACCTGGGACAGA
>NW_007728329.1:138713-140303 GCF_000696425.1 Galeopterus variegatus
TGCAAATAGCTGACTGATACATGACCATTTCCAAGCGTAAGCCTGTGTGACCTGGGACAGAACTGACTTCTCTAAAGTCTTTCTCCTGTGGTCCTCTGATCCCTGGAATTCAACAGAAGGAGGCATTAGCATCAAAGAGTTGAAGACCAAAGGTCACCAATAAACTCCTCCACACCACAAGATTGACGATGAAATGAAAATAAACTCATGCAAGTTGAGGTCTGTTCTAAATCAGATCCATTAAATTCAACATACTCAAAAGTATGTAAAAGCCTACACAAATTTATCACATCACAGATGACTAAAAAGTTTTACTATTTTTTGAGTTACCAAAATGACGAAATTCATTCATTAAGAATCTTATAAACTTGAGCTCCCCTGTGATATGTCTAGCAGTTCAACAGGTCACTAAAAGTCAGTTATTTAATCCCAAATTCCAGGGTCAGTATATTAGCTCAGGTTGATACTATTTCACACTTGGAAAAGCTACATCTTCCTCAGAATGTCAAGTCTTAGGAACACTGTTTCATGTCTTTTATCCTCAAAATGCAAAACAGCTCAGACAATAAGGGAATAATTAACCAATCCATTTGAATGAAGGGTTAGAGCAAACAGATACAAATTATTTTGTCCTTTCTTAAGACTTTAATTCTGTGACTAAAGCTTAATTATTTATCATTGGCAAACACCCTTAAGTTTGTGATGTCTTGGATAATTGAAAGTTGAATTTATGCTATATATCTTTTGAAATAATTTTCATTAGACCAAGGCCCTATTCCTATGATTATATTCAAACATGAGAGTTAAAGCTATTCTAAGCAAGTATGAGCTATCTGCAAAAAAAAAAAAAAAAAAAGAAAGAAAGAAAGAAAGAAAAGAAAAGAAAAAAACATCACCTTTTGCCATGTGGCTCCAGTATTTTGATTGCAAGAACTAGCTAAGTCTGCATTTTGATTTTGTTTTTATTGCTAAAAAGGTACCTTTCCAAATACACCAATATAACACTTGGTATCTAGAGCCCAGGGAAAGTTTGGAATCTGCTAAGATAGGATATTCTATGAGATGTTGTGTCTATTCCTAAGCAGTTAGAAGAAAGATGAGAAATTGTCTCCTAAGGAAGGATGCAAATGTACATGACACAAAAGCAGTCATTTATGTGAGATTTTAGGTTAATGAGAAATCGAATAAATGTGTTGAGTATGTAAATTTAGACTATGATGATTCTTATGGAATGGTTTCTTGTAAGACAGTCATTTTTACATAGGCAATCTGGGCCACTCTGAATGGTAGTTTGGCTGAGTTTGGTGACTACAGTCGTCTGCACCTGTGCATGCCTCTGATGAGGACAGGATCCAAAAATGTATGCTTCTTTGAAAGATGATGTTAGCACCTCGATTTCCTTTTTTTTTTTTCTAGATTGCTTTGCAGAAGTCATTGTACCTATGGAGGAGGCATGAAGAGGTTCTAATAAGGATTTATGTATGGATGAAGGGCAAACAGTTTACAGGAGACACAGATCATGAGCACAGGTGGTACATTTTCATTCAAAGGGGATGAGCACAACACAAACAGGCAGGCGAATCCCAGGAT
>NW_007728329.1:140730-168343 GCF_000696425.1 Galeopterus variegatus
TTTTTTTTTTTTCTAGATTGCTTTGCAGAAGTCATTGTACCTATGGAGGAGGCATGAAGAGGTTCTAATAAGGATTTATGTATGGATGAAGGGCAAACAGTTTACAGGAGACACAGATCATGAGCACAGGTGGTACATTTTCATTCAAAGGGGATGAGCACAACACAAACAGGCAGGCGAATCCCAGGATAGAGTTGAGACCATGGAGCCAAACTGAAAGATATAAGTAAAGCTCAGGATGAAAGCCTGGAAATCAGGTTAATTTTCAGAGCCAGGTCCAGAAGGAGCCCCACTGAAGAGTGAAAAGAAATCTGTGCACCTGAGGCTTTCAGCTGCAGCTCTGATAAGCTACACAGGACAGAGATGACCAGAGATTTGGAGAAATGAAATGGATCGGAGCAGGGGGTAGCTATGGTGCACACCTCCTGGGGCACGGCTCATGCATTCTACGGTGTGCTCCAAACAAAAGGATTGTTCACACAGACAAAGTGAAATGTACTCACTGGAGGAAGAATGGCTCTGTGCTGGGGTTCAGATCCAAGTCAGGTACCGAAAAACACACTCTGGATAGGAGATTGCACTCCATATCTCAGGATCCAGGAAAAGCTGAATGGGTCTACCCAGAAGGCCATCTTGCAGTCCAGATAAATCCATTCTGCTGTGTGCGAATGAGTGTGTGTGTTTTCAAACTTTATTTTTTACAGCACGTTTAGATTCACAGCAAAACTGAGCAAGAGGCACAGAAATTTCCTACATACCTCCTGTCCCCACACATGCAAAGCCTCCCTTATTATCAATATGTCCTGCAGAGTGGTGCATTTGTTACAATTGGTGAACCTACGCTGGCACATCTCAATCACCCAAAGTCCATACTGGACATTAGGGTTCACTCTTGGTGCAGTACACTCTGTACGTTTGGATAAATGTGTAATGATTTGTATGTACCACTGTACTATCATTTCGTTCAGAGTAGTTTCGATGCCCTAAAATTCCTCTGTGCCCCTCCTATTTTTCTCTCTCTCCCCACCTACCCTCTGGCAACTGCTGATCGTTTTACATTCTCCACAGTTTTGCCTTTTTCAGAAGGTCCCATGATCGGAATCGTACAGCATATAGCGTTCTAAGATTTGTTTCTTATACTTAATAATATGCATTTAAGTTTTTTCCATGTCTTTTCGTGGCTTCGTAGCTTATTTCTTTTTATTGATGAGTAATATTCCATTGTCTGGATTTATTTATCTGTTCATCTACTGAAAGACATCTTAGTTGCTTTTAAGTGTTCACAATTATGAATAAGGTTGCTATAAATGCCATGTGAAGGCTTTTATGCAGACGTAAGTGTTCAACTCCTATGGGACAACTCTGTTTTTACGTTGCCTCCATGATGTGGGCAGAGGAGNTGATGGAAGTCTTATCCTTCATTGTGTTCAGAGAAGATGGACAGTTCCTGTGAAGTTGTCCAGCACCACGCTATGCACTTCAGATATAAACATGAATGAAAATTGGTCTCTCCCTCAAGGAGTTGACAATCTGAAACACATCTAGCAGAACCACATGTTTCAGAAGATATCACTGCGGTGATTATAGGCTCCAATGGGTTAACAGTAACATTTTATAGAGAGATGACTGGTGGCTCATAAACTCTGGGATGGAAGTAGGTGGGTAAAGAAGGAAGCATTCAAAGCAGGGAGAGTAGTTGGAGTGCAGATGCAGGGACTTGTTCAACAAGGTGTCATCAAAACTCCATGAACCCGTCCCAGAGATGGTGTAGAAGCTGAACAATTTTGCAACAAAGTGGGCCCAGAGAATCCATTTTGAATGACTGAAGGCCAAAAAAAATTACTCTATCTTTTTCGACTTTTAATTTATTGAAGTAATTTACTTCACTAAAAAAAATAAGATATAATTTACATCCTACAATATCCAGCATTTTAACCTGGACAATTCAGTGGTTTTTAGTCTTTTCGCAAAGTTGTGCACTCTCTAATTTTAGATCATTTTCTCTGTTTTGAATTTCTGATTGTGGTCAAATACATATAACATAAGATTTGCCATTTTAACCATTTTTAAGAATAAAACTCCGTGGAATTAATTACATTCACAATGCTGTGTAACCATCACCTGTATCTATTTCCAAAACTTTCGAATTTCTGATTGTGGTCAAATACATATAACATAAGATTTGCCATTTTAACCATTTTTAAGAATAAAACTCTGTGGAATTAATTACATTCACAATGCTGTGTAACCATCACCTGTATCTATTTCCAAAACTTTCACTTCAGAACGTTTTCATCACTGCAGAAAAACTCAACCCGTCAGAGGTGGCTCCGTATTGCGCTTCCTCCCAGCTCCTGGCAAACCACTAATCTACTTTCTGTCTCTATGCATTTGCGTCTTCTGGACATTTCATATAAATGGAATCAGACTATGTGGTCCCTTGTACGTGGCTTCTTTCACTGAGCACAATATTTTCAACATTCATCCCTGTGTTGTAAGTATTAGTATTTCTTTCCCTCAGGGAAAAGACTTCTTTGTACTAGGCAGGCTCCAAGTCAGATAGAAACTATAGACAAATCAACCTTCCGCAGGAATAAGGGTTTGATACAGCTCCCACCACATCCCGCTACCTGCTAGGGAGCCTGTGGGCTGTGGTTGTACAAGCTACCCTAGAGCTGCAGAACGGAGGATTACACTAGGGTCTGCTGAAATGCCACCAAGCACACTGTTCTTACTAAGATTCAAACTTTTCTCTTAATAAATGCTCCCCAGGATTGCAGCAAGCCTTTGGCTAATTTCTAGAGTTTCGTAAAAGTTATTTCTGACAACTTTCTTCCAGTTTTATCATTGACTTTATGGAGAACAGAATTTTTGGAGGTCTTTCCATGTCACCGATGTTGATTTCATTTCTTTTTGTCATAGTCGGTAAGCTTAATTTTGTTATGTAGATTGTCGAACTGGCCATAGATTCTCCCCTCCCTTGCATACCTGTTCTTCTGCAATGTGTCTTTGGAGCTACTTCCTTTGAGTTCAGGTCTATTTATCAACCCCTTGGATCTGGGCTTGGCCACGTGACTTGTTTTGGTCAAGGGAAAGGCAATAAATAGACAAAAAACAGAGACTTGCAAAGTGTCTGCACCCTGGGCTTGTCCTCGGCTGCTGATCTTGGAACCTCTAGAATTGCAGCCTGGAGACCAACTCTGAATTAGCTGCTAAAGAATGAGACAACCACACGGGGAGAGGGCCCAGGTGTTCCTATGTTCCCAGATGAGGCCATAATAAACCAGGCACCCCAGCTGTTCATAGAAGGGGCAGGTGCTGGACAGAGCCCAGCCAAGAAGTCAGAGCTGAGCCCAGATAGAAAAAAACACTCAACTAAGCCCAGCCAATATGTCAATCCACCAAATCAGCAGTTAAATACGTGGGTATTATATCAAGCCACCAAGCTTTAGGGTGGTTTAACTTATAGAAAACACTGATATGGTTTAAGCCTTCATTAAACTCACCTCCTTTACTATTTACCCCTATGAAAATACATACTTGGAAGCAAAATATTGTCATAGTAAACTATGCAGTATATTTTGAAACATTAAAATTCTTGTTTTCTGCTCATGGATGACAACACAAAACATTTATTTAAAATACGGTGGTGACTACAATTGTGTTTGAAGATGGGTAACACGGTGGTAATTTTTGAAGCTTGGAGATGAGGTCATGGGGGTTCGGTATTACAGTCTTCCTACTTTTGTGTTCGTTTGAGTTATTCCACCACAAAATGTTTTTTCTTAAAATTTGCCTGATGATTACAATGTACTCTTTCTATCTTAAACTCCCATTTGGAAGAGCATCGATGAGCTTAGATTTTAAAATTTAAATTTTCATCTGAGCCTCTCTCCAGAAACATCGTAACTTTATTTTATTCTACGCTTTCATTCCAAATTGCTGAGGCTTCAACAGGCAGACAGAAAGCATTTTCCTTTCAGCACAAACACAATGCAATCCCATGCAAATGATAAACAAATGATCCTTACTATTTTCACATTTAACATAAAAATGCAAAACACAGAGTCTCCTGTAGAGGTTCATGTCATATTTTAGTGTTGGATGAAGGTGCCTTGCTTTTGTAACATCTCAGGTATTGGCAACTAAAATGGAACACAAAGTAATCAGTTCCATGCTGGAAAGAACTGTCTGTTCCTCTGCCAAAATAAAAGAAAATCTAGGGCAATGTGATTATCTCCCTGCATTGGCAAATCCATATTTTATGGTTCAGAAAAGTATTAATTGACCAAGGAGAAAATGGTTTCAAGTACTATTTCAGTCCACATTTGTCCTTGCAAACTACAATTAAAACAGTAGGAAAGATATATCAATAATGGGTCTTAATAGGGTAGTGCCGAAAACATTTTCTAATTGGGTAATGCTCTCTTATTAGGATAATTAAAATGCATTATATAAAATAATTATGTTTAATCCCAGTGATGCCTTAAAATCCAGACACCACTGTCTTCAACATCTTCCTTTCTCAGACACGAGTTACTTATGGAAATTGAATTATGTTATATTGAAATTAAATCCTCAAAATTAGTGGTTTAGGACAACATTAATTCACTAGGTCAAATCCTCTTCCTTTCCAAGTATGCAAATTTCTGTGGTTATGTTGCAAAACGGAGAAATTGGAAGCTTAGCCAAGGAGCGAATCTAGATGGACGACTGAGAGAAAGGAGAGGATAGTACTAAGCCTCTGCTATTGTGGAGGGCTTTTAAATAAATGGGTAACACTAAGCATTTGTGGCATTTACAAAGTACACATTAACATAGCTGCCTGGGCAGCAGAGAAAACAGTTCTGTCACTGCCATTAATTCCTAGAAAGGGCAGCATGCCATCTAGCTTTAGGGACCCACTCCTGGACAGAGCTCTCCAAGTGATAACCCAAGAGCACGGTCATTTCCTAGCATAAATCTCTGCATCTCCCAAAGGGATTTCTTTTATTTTTAGAAAACTTCTGAGGAGCAGAGAAACACCCAGATGATCTTTGGCAGAGAAAGAAGTATTTTTCAACCTTGTTAAGTGATGAGCTGACACTAGATCCCTGCACATTGTAGACCTACAAGACGGTGAGAGCTGGTGGTCTGAAATTCTGCCTCTTCTCTCTGCCCCTGAACTTAAATATGGACAGAAGCATTCATCAAGCACTTTCTCATGTATTTCCTGAGATAGTTGGAGATAGACTATTGCAGGGTAATTTCCATGCTGCGACTGATGGTACCTTGTCTTAAAAGTCATCTTTTAAGAGAACTGCACCATAAACAGAGGTGGGGGGTGACTGAGGTTTGGCTCGCCATCTCATACAAACCTTTGTCTTGCCTGCCATCCCCTTCTCCTGTTTTGATGTGGAAATCATCATCTCATGTTGGCTGGGTAGCTCATTTACAACTGTCATCACGATTGAATTTAAACTCTGCATGGAGGGAACCACGCATGCACAGCCCAGAAAAACCTTTAGGATTGCCTTCCTGTGATGGGTGTTATACAATGGTTTTAAATAAGTCCCCCACACAAGTTGCCCTTTAAAATATTGTCATGGAAAATAATAGCAGTATATAATTTTTTTAAACACCAGAATTTGCTAAACATGATTGGGGTGAAAAAAAAAAAGAGTCAAACTTAATTCAAATGATAAAAGGTCAAATGATGGGTTTACTTGCATTCAAAGCACTAATATGCAGGATGAAAATAAACATGATTGTTCCTACCATATTCTTTTTACTTTAAAAGCATTGTCAAAAAATTTTAGCATACCATTCAACAGGATTAAATATTTTAAGCACATTTAAAATGGCATTAAAATGTAGGGTTTGTTGTTGTTAAAGCAAAGGAATTTGAACTTGCACAACAGCTGCTAAATTTCCACTCAGTAAAAGTTAGAAGTGTGTATTTCCGAAGATACAGTCAACTGAAACATTAGTCTTGCTTTATTTTGACTTATTTTGTTTTCTTCTGGCTCAAAGCCATCCTCATTTTTCCTCTCCTCCAACTATCTAAATTATCTTTTCAACTCTGATTAAGCCTCAAATAGTCCAGTGTCCAAAATGTCCCAGGATTCCTTAGCTACAAGTCCCTGAGGGAGAAAAGGAGTGTTGAAATATTCCGCAAAATTTAACAATCGTTCCTTTGCAGAGACAGGATGAATTACTCAGGATGAATGTATTTATGCTGCAGCAACAACATCAAATCTCAGTGGCTTACACAGCAAAGGTTTCTTTCTTGCTCACGCTGCATGTTTATGATGGGTCATCGGGGCTCTGTTGGTGTCAACTTAACTCTGAGACCAGCCTAGGGAGGAGCCTCTATGTGGAATGTGTAGAAAATGCTGTGGATTTGTACACTGGTGATGGACATCTAGAGAGCTGCCCTACTATGTGCCTGGACTGTAGAGTGAGCTGGAAACCTTTAGCAAATAGCCTGGTGGTGGCCACAGAACAGTAAACAGACAACTACAAAACCATGTGCCTTTTTCTTTGAATACACGTCAAGTCTCTGCTTATTTGAACACTATTTTAATGATCAGTGCACTCGGATTGCTTCTTTTCCCTCCAAAAATGTCTTGTGTCAATACACTAGCTCAGGTACTCAATCCATGGGCTTCACACAGCATACTCCTGTGTCCCCTGCTAACCAAATCCAGGTGATGAGTTCTGTCCATTTCTTACATATCCATCTACGTATGCAACATCACTATCTAATGGATACTGCTACATGTGGTGGCACAGGTTGTGCACTGCGTAAATTCAGGACTATGGTCTCTGTTAATGTTGCCTCCTGGAGTTCTGCAGTACAGGGCATATGCCACAGATATGAAGGCCATGGATCCATTCACTTATTTTTTATTTTTTTTTAACCAAAAGATCACTCCATACACCTAAGCATGAAACAAATTATGTGCCATTTTCTGTACCTGGTTCTTCATCTGTAACAGGACAATAATAACAGCCATCTGATCTGATGGGTGTGCAATGATGATTAAATAGATTAACCCACAAAAGTGCTTAGAATCATAACTGGCATCCATGAGACTCATCCCATAGCCCTGCCTGTGACACCAGATCCTTTCCCTTCACCTCCAGTGCAATGGTTTATGCTGAAACGCGCTTTGCCTCTGCTGCTTACATGATAGCTGTGAACAGGTCTCCGTGGCACACACTCTAATGGATGGCCTGTCTGCTCTCACTTTCTCTCAGCAGTTACCGACCCAATGCAATTCCCTTGTCTGATAAAACACCAGGAGTGCCCTTTCCTGAATGATTTGAGGCTCTGACTTTTCACAACCTCTTCCTACAAAGCTTGTCACCTTCATACACATCACTGCAAAGGGCACTAGACAATGGAACTTTGGAACCTTGTGGCAGAACATCCCTCAGACTTTAACACAGAGCCTACGCTTTGCATTAACTGCAGAACTTAAAACCTGACTTGAAAGCAAAGTGCAAGAAGCAAGAATATCATGAATTAATTGGTCATATTAAACATGAGTTACATGGTATTATTTCAAAGGTGTCTGAACGAAGTTGGCTGCAAAATATTACATCATCTTTTAATCTTTTCCTGAGACTAAAATCTGATCAACAAAACTAAAATATCACATTCACTGGAGTACTTAATGTAGGTACAGGTAATATTTTTTAAAGTATTTCAAAAGTGATAAAGTTGGTAGGGAATTCAAAGAATATGTTATAAAAATATATTCATTGGAAAATTTTGCCATTAAAAATACCATCATCTCTCCATAAACGTAATATATTTTGAAATTTGTTATCCTCATAGGATCTAGTGAAGCAAAATGTAATATCATCAACTTGTTTGTTGTGCAAATTAATCAAGTCTGCCTTCTCACTCATACTATAATTGCAGAATCACTTATCCTCAGTTCTGTGCCATGGTCAATCAATGGTAGAACCCACTATTTTTTTAAGTTTATCTGATTCCCACCTTCCCAGAGTTATAGTCTCTAAAGAATTAATGCATGGAGTTTGTATTTAAAGTAATGCCAGTAAATCAAAGCAGCTTTTATTAATCTCTCCTATTAATCAAGGTAATTAACTCTAGCTGCTACTATATTAACCACCTCTATAGTGGATTGAGCTATGTCCCCTCAAAACTCAGTGAAGCCTGAATTGTATCTCCCAAGTTTTATGTATTAGAAACTTAGCCCCCACTGTGACTGTTAACAGGGTGGGACTTCCTATTATGGTAATTGTAAGGTGGGGCCTTGAAGAGGTGATTGGGTTGTAGGACGGTGCATTAGTGAATGGATTAGAAATGGTGATCAGGGGCGTGGTTCTGAGGGCTTTAAAAGAAGAGGAGAGTCTGTCTGTCTGTCTGTCTGTCTGTCTGTCTGTCTCTCTCTCTCTCTCTCTTTCTTCTCTCTGCTTCCACCATCTTGCAATGTGAGACCCCAGGTCACTGTTGCCACCACCACATAGACTTTGGACTTCCCAGCCTCAGAAACTGTAAGCAATAAATTTCATTTTTCTTTATAAATCACCCAGTTCAGTGTACTTTGCTATAAGCAACAAAAATGGACTAATACAGAAAATTGGTACCAGATAAGTGGGGTGTTGCTTATAACAAATACTTGAAAATGTGGAGGCAGCTCTGGAACTGGGTGTTAGGCAAAGGTTGGAGGAGTTTGGAAGACTTAGAAAAAGACAAAGAGATGAGAGAAAGTTTGGGATGTCTTAGAGACTCGTTATGGGGTGGTGAGCAGAACGCTGATAGAAATATGGACTGTGAAGACCATTCTGAGGAGGTCTCAGATAGAAATGAGGAGTTTATCAGAAACTGGGGTAAAGATCACCCTTACTGTGAACTGGCAAGGAACTTGGCTGCATTGTTTCCACGACCTAGGATTTTGTGGAAGTTGGAACTTAAGAGTTGTGAACCAGAACATTTGGCAGAAGAAATTTCTAAGCAGCAAAGCATTAAGGAAGATGCATGGCTGCTTGTAACAGACTACACTGAGTTATGGCAGCAAAGGCATGAAATAAAGCCAGAATTTAAAAGGGAAGCTGCTTCCCACACCAGCACCCCAGCCACTTTGGCTACTCCAGCTGTGTGTAAATTGGCCCCAGGTGTGGCTGGACCTGCAGCTTTGGAAAACACAAGCTGGAAGCCTTGGTGGCATTCACATGGAGTTAGGTCTGCAGGCTTGCAGAATGCTAGAGCTGTGGAGGCTTGGGATCCTCCATTTTAGAGGATGTATGGAAAAGTCTGGAGACCCAGGAAGAGATCTGCTGCAGGGGCAGAGTCAACTCAGACAACCTTCACTAGAGCAATGCTGAGTTGAAACATGGGGTCGGAGTTGCAGCAGAGAAACCCCATCAGTGCCGTGTCTAGTGGGGCCATGAGAGTAGGACCACCATAGAGACCCCAGACCTGTGGAGCTACCAGCGTGCAACACCAGCCTGTGAGAGCTAAAATATCACCTGAGACCAGGAAAGCCATAGGAGCAGAGCTGTCAGAGGACTTGGGACCCAACCCCGACACCAGCGTGTAGGCAATATTGAACATGGAGTCACGTTACAGGATTCATCAGCTTTGAGATTTAATGCCTGTCCTGCTGGGTTTCAGACTTGTTTGGGATCTGTTTCTCTGGCTTCTTTTGGCCTATTTATCCCTTTTGGAATAGGAATATGCACCCTATGTTTGTCCCACCATTGTATCTTGGAAGTAGATAAGTTGTCTTGGTTTCACAGATGGGACTTTGAACTTTGGAAACAAAGTGAGACAAGTTAAGACTTTCAGGATGAAACGAATATTTTGTGTGTGAAAAAGACATGGGTTTTGGGGGCCAGGGGTGGAATGTGGTGAACTGAATTATTTCCCCCCAAAACTCACTGAAGCTTGAATTGTGTCCCTCAAGTTTTATGTATTAGAAACTTAGCCCCCAGTGTGACTGTTAAGAAGGTGGGAAATCCTATTATGGTAATTGAAAGGTGGAGCCTTGAAGAGGTGATTGGATTGTAGGACCATGCAGTAGTAGTGAATGGATTAAACATTGTGGTCAGCGGTGTGGTTCTGAGGGCTTTAAAAGAAGAGGAGAGTCTCTCCTCTCTCTGCTTCCACCATCTTGCAATGTGAGACCCCTTGGTCACTGTCACCACCACCAAGACCCTCAACAGATGTGTTCTCTGGACTTTGGATATCCCAGCTTCTGAAACTGTCTACAGCCATACCACCCTGAACACGCCTGATCTCGTCTGAAACTGTAAGCAATACATTTTTTTTTCTTTATAAATCACCAGGTTTTCTGTTATAAGCAACAAAAACGGACTAATACAACCTCCAAATATCAGTGGCTTAGAAAAATACAAAAAGTTAGTTCCTGTTCAGGTCACAGTCACTGGTTGATCAGGCATTTCTCTGAAGCCGCTCCAGTTGGTGACTCAGGGATCCAACCTAGATGTCCTATATTCAGCAGCAACAAGCAAAGAACACCTATAGAGGGTTTTGCAGGGACCTTTTGGCCAGGTCTGAGTGGCATGTATGGTCCCAGCATAACTATAGGGGAATCAGGAAAACGTCATCTTGCCCAGTATCCCTTGAGATAAAAATGTACATTTAAGCCATGAACCAAATTTCTGCTTCAGGTGTAGATAGTTATAGTTGGGCCCTCCCCACTAGGGAGTATGTCATATCTTTGTAAATATGGTACTATATGTATTTAGTGGTGCACCCTTTAGTTAAATTTAGACAGTATAAATTTTGACAAGCGAAGATGAGTTGCTTATCAAAATGATTTAAAATATACTTATTGGAAATTTTGCCTAAAAAAAAATACCATCATCCTGTTGGTTAACAGCTACAAAAGTAGAGTTACCCAGGAGTAAGATCTAGTGTTCTATAGTATGGTAGGGTGACTATAATTAACAATTTATTGTATAGTTTCAGTTAGCTAGAAGAGACGATTTTGAATGTTCCCAACGCAAAAGAAATGATGAAAGTTTGAGGTAACGGGAAAAAAATAATTAGTGGTTGCCAGGGTTTCGGTGGGGGGCGGGATGAATAGGTCATCCTAAGAGGATTTTTAGGGCAGCAAAAACTATTCTGTATGACACTGTAATGATGAATCCATGACATTATGCATTTGGCAAAACCCATAGAACTGTATAACAACACAAAGAGGAAACCTGAATGTAAAAACGTAAAATTGAGTTAATAATAATGTATCAATATTGATTCATTTAAAAAACTCATCATCCGTAAGTATAGATAATATAGTTTGAAACCTTAGATCCTCATATAATCAGTGAAGCCAGTTTTATATCTCAAACCTCCGTATGAAAGTGATTATTTTTGCTTACCGTGTAATGTGTACTTAGGCTCTATACAATTTTCTTCTTTGAAGGTGTGATGCATTTTCCAGGTATGAGAAATTTAGCGTTATCACAAACATAATCATTCAGAGGATTTAAACTTAATGAGTAGTACCATTTCTAGGCCCAAAATGTGAGGTTCTCCTATACAGAAGGTCCACTAAATTCTTCTCAGAAAATTGGTGAACATTTACATGACTCTGTTTCCTTTTCAGGAATACATCAGTAGTTTTCAAGCCGCTAGCATTCTAATTAGGAAAGCTGATGTTTCCTTAATTAGAAAGGCTCTGCTTAACATTTTATTTGACACTGTTAAATATTGGTAAGTGATGATCACTTTATTCAGAGCCTGTTAAACAAAGAGATGGTACTAAGTCACGTTCGATAGAGGCAGCTCTCATGACACAGAAGCATTTCCTGGTGTCAGAAATCCCAGGAAGGTTAGGGCCTTGGGAAGCTCAGCACAAAAGCCCCACACTCATGCTGTCTAAGGCAGCCTTGTAGTGGTCATAGATGATGTTAAAGAAATAATTAGTCAATGACACCTGTTAGAGCACAGCAAGGAAGATTTTATTCAGGACCATCGCAGTAGGTATAGACCAGGGCAATGGGGTCTTGCAGAGGGGAAGAGAGACTGGGCTCAGCTCTGAACACAGGTGAGCATGTGGGGATTTATAGCCAAGGAGCACGGTGGGGGCAGTGGGTGGAAAATTACTAAGAGGCGACGTGAGCGTGAGGGGGATTCTGGCTAAACTAACCTAACAAGAGTCTTGCTGAAGACAGGTCATGGTGACTAGACATCACCTGGGGGACAACGGAGGCTGAGGAACCTGATCAGATATTGAGGGTGGTGGATTCTTGCTAAACTGACTTAGCAGGTTCTTACTAAAACTGAATTTTACAAGGACATGCACAGATAGGCCTTGGAGAAGGTTCAGGAGCCTGACCAACATTTGGCCAACCAGATAGTCTATGTCCAGCAAGCCTAGGATACATGTGAGGTATCTAGAGATCAGATGACTGTGAGTGAAGAGGTTCTGGGTCATTATGTCACACGTCACATTCTTTGAGGAGCGAAGAGGAGGTTATAAGTTTTAGCTTTTGCATCAGTTGAAGAGTAGAGTCTTCTACAAAATCACCACCTCTCTTCTCAAGCACACTTGCTGCTGACTCATCCACCCTCTGCCAGCCTTTCTAGGGACAATTTTTGCCTTTTTACTAGAATTGCTCATCAAACAAGAGCCTACCCTCATCCCAGTAAGGCTGTCCTTCCCAATCCTCCTCCTCCCTGCTTCAGGGGTTTGTTCTGACTCTGGCTCGGTTATCCTAAAAAGTCCAGCTGAAAGAAAGAGAGAACAATGTTTTTCCATGTCAAATTTCTGCTCCAAATATCTGTAGATCAAAGTAATAGTTTACCAGAGTAGGGTCTCTGCCCCAGGGCTGATAAACACTTGGACATGAAGACAAAACATATTAAACATTTTAATATAAAGACATACTACACAAAAACTTGAAACACATTAAAATTGTATTTTATGCCTGTGTTGGTGCAAATGCCAATATGATCTTCAACTCCCAATGTCTATTTTTTTCTTCTGATTTTAAAGGAAATTAAAACATTTTTGTAGGCTCCTAAAAGGATCTTTGATTGTGTACGCGATGGGTAATCTGACCTTGTCCTGCCCTCTAACCATTGAGGTCAGGGGCTATTTTATTTCTTATAGCCGTCCGCATCTCCCAGCCTCTCTCCTGAGCTAAGAAGGGGCTCCATAAATCTTTGCTAAGTGAAAACTTGCATTCCCCATTGCTTAACCTCATGCCCACAACACAGTCAACACCCTCCAAATTGTTGAATTGAATCTCATGGAAAGCACAGTATCAGAGTACAGCATTTTAATTGCCAAGAAAAATTTTATTTTAACTTTGCATTAATGTGTTCTAAGGAACCTTTACTAGATGCAATCATTTTGAAGGTGGCATCTGCCAGAGATGAGCCAAACACTTTCCCTGCTTTGTTTTTCTCCACTCTTCATTGTGTGTCCTTCAGGGAAATCTGAAAAGTCAGCTTCCTTTCTCGAATCCTTAGTTTTGTAGATATGCAGGTTACAACTTTGCTTTGCCTGCAGCGTTACTGACCTTGTAAAATGATGCCTGTGTATACATTACTAAACTGTTTGCTTAACTTTTAACATCTATGGGATGCCAGAGATATAAGTATTTCTTAAAAAGAATGTAAAGTTTCAAATCCCACTGAGGTTTGAATACAGAACTCCAGAGGTAATATCGATGGGATGCTTTGAAAACAGAGCCATGCCTTACGGCTCTGTAAAAACAAACAAACAAAAAAAGCAATTATGCCTTAAAGATGGTTTTTTAGATCTCTCCTGGAAGAAAGAAGTCAAATTTCCCGTTATATATTCAAAGCAAAACTTTCAGATGGTAAATGGTTTGAAACCATTTATGATCATTATTGCTAATACAGAAACACCTGATTTTCAAGTATGCAAAAATACAATGGTGATCTCAGTTATTTTGAGGCCCTTTTAAGCTCAATTCATTTGCATCTAGAGGTGTACTTTCTCCTTCATTTTCTGTTAACATTTTACAGATTAAATAACTAATTGCATACACAAAAAGGCATTCGTATAATCTATAAAAGCTCTTCAGGTTATTTAATCCTCCAGCACACATTCCCACATCATCAAGGCTTTGCTAAAAGTCCACTTGCATTGAACGTGCTAAACTCTGAGTAAACACTGTCATCACCAAGCACAAGATCATGATAGTGGCATTAAATTGTTGCAGGACAGCATCAACAATCCTCCTAACACAACATCAACATTGTAGTACATTCTTTAACAAGAATGTTTTCTAAAACAATAGTGCTTCTAAACTCAAGTCCGGCTGCCCGCCCCCTTGAGAAGGAAAGAAAAAAAGACTCAGAAGTCCAATGGTTGGTGTTTAGAAAAGCAGATGTATTCAGCTGAAGGAGAGGGTAGGCTCTCCCATCTCAAAGACTTAGATTTACTGAGGAGGTTTAAAAAGGGGTTGAGGGAATAGAATGTGGGAAATGAAAAGCAGAAGGGAATGTGATGTCAGGGGTCCGTGTCTAGGAGTCAGGTGCAAAGTCTCACTAAGTCCTCATCTGGTCTCCGCTCTTGTCTTCACTGTTACCTCAGGGCCCTGCAAGATTTCTATTTGCTCCAGAGTGGAATCAACTTCTCTTTAAAGTCTTTTGTGCAGCTCTGCAGAGCTCTGGCTGACTTGGCTGGTGCACAGGGTCAGCTTCCAGACCTTTGGCCTCGATCACTTCTCAAAACTCTACAAGTCTCAAAGAAAGAACTGTTAGCTTTGCAAAGCACTGATTAGCTCCTCAGCCTTGTTTTTCTATTTAGCAAACAAGATAAGAAACGGGATGAGAAGAAAGAGTGGAGGAAAAAATAAAAACTGCCCTTTTCAAACGGGATGAGAAGAAAGAGTGGAGGAAAAAATAAAAACTGCCCTTTTCAAACGGGATGAGAAGAAAGAGTGGAGGAAAAAATAAAAACTGCCCTTTTCAAACGGGATGAGAAGAAAGAGTGGAGGAAAAAATAAAAACTGCCCTTTTCAAAACCCCCACCCACCCACCCACCACCCAGGTGGTTTTAGTCCCAACACAGCCTCAGTCCTGCTCATTACAACAATCTGACCAATTTCCCACAATGTCTGAAATGAGAAATCCACGTTGAAAGGAAGAATCCTATTTGCTTTCCAGCTTTCAACAATTCCAAGGTGGGGGTGGGAATCACTTTCTTTCCCCACCAGAAAAGGGAAGCAAAAACTAAAGTCTGGAATAGAAAAACTTAAAGAGAAATTGGGGAAATGCTTTTGAATCCTTGTAATTTCTCAAGGGGCGGAGGGAACACAGGAAATTATAGTCAACTTTCAGAAAGCCCAAGACACCATTCATTTTCCCCAAACAGCCCTGTGGGACGCAGGTGTTCTAGTCACCTGTGCTGTCTTGGAACTGAGCAGATGCTGGACCAATGGGGGACGGTCAGACTAATCCCCAGAAGAGGCATGTGGGTGAGCAGGTGGATGGTAGCTTCTCTCAATTTATCCATAAAGGACTCCGATCACGCCGTTGGATAATGTATCATGTCGGAAGAAGTGAGCACAGCTCACCTTCCACAGGTGGAGGAGACTTTCCTCAGGAGGGGCTGGTGCATCAGGCTTTGCAACTATCTCCAGCCACTCTCCTCTGTGAGCCGGTGAGGCACAATCCCTGAATTACCAGGGTGTGGGGGAAGTGGAATTAAAACAAAACTGTGCATCTCTTTGGGGATCAGAGGCACAGGTATTTCTCAGCCACAGGATAAAAGCACACACAAAAAGTACTTAACGTTAATTACCACTCTTTTATCACTACCCTCTGCTCAGAACTATAGATCATCACCCTGATGTGTACAGATCCTGGAATACTTACATTTTTCTCTCCCAAAGAATATCAAAGACTTTCCATGCTGATCATTCTGAATTTTGCTGGAAGAGATTCCCTGAACTGTAGCACCCCCAAAGTGGCCCTTTGGTTCAGAATTTCCATTCCCCAAAGAAACAGTGGAATTCTAACATAATACTATAGAGGAGGGAATGGAAACCAGTTCAGGAGAGATCTCTCTTGGGATCATTGCTACTAAAGGATTTTGCAAAAAAAATTATTGCACAAACAGATCTATTTGTGAGCCTCTATTGTTTTTACTTAATTAGTGTTAAGCCTCCAGGTCCCTACTTTCTTCTTTGTTCTTTTTTGTGTGTGTGTGGCCAGTGGAGGGATCTGAACCCCTGGCCTTAGTGTTATCAGCACCACATTCTAACCAACTGAGCTAACCGAACAGCCTTTTTTAAACATCTTAATTTGCTTGAGGAAAGAAATAAATTGTATATATGTGTGTATGTGTGTGTGTATATATGTGTATATCTATATATAGCGAAATATGTATATTTGTATATGTGTATGCATATATATACGTACACACGAGGGTTCGTCAAAAAGTTTGTGGAAAAATAGAATTGAAAAATAATACGAATCTTTCCACAAACTTTTTGAAGTACCCTCATGTATAGTGAATAGGATGTAACATGTGTTCTAACTAACACCAGCAATAATGACTTGCCTTGCAATAATCAACCTGAACCTTACCATCATCTGTTACTGGTAAAGAAGATGGTCCTTCATTCACTGTGACATTGCACATGTTAAGATTTATTAAACTCTTTAAAGTTGATGGCGTTCTATATTGCTATGCTCCGAAGTGAGGTGGTCCTTGCATAACTTCAGATGGTGGAGTAAATGACACCCTTGATCGTAGCCTCACATTTGCCAAGGAATGAATTAACGTCACCCTTTACACTTTCTTTTTATCTGTCTGCACTGGCGTTGGGGACACTCATGCAATCCCATCCTCCGTTCCACTTACATGAGTCTAGAAACTTTGGCGACGAGAGACCTCTCTGTACACTGCAAACCTTACCCCCCACCCCACCCCAAGTGGAGAAACTGTTGAGCTCTTGCTCAAGCCTTTAGGTGATAAAATAGAGAATTGGTCCAATTTCAAGGCTGGGACGGGGTCCCTTTGGGCCAGTGCCACTCCAGGACGTGTGCTGGTGATGAAGAAAGCAGACTTGGCCGCGGACAGTAGGGCTAACAGTTACCGGCTCTCTCTTCCGTCCTGTTTTTCTCTGTCACATTGGCAAGACAGGCCAGAGGTCGGACAGCAGAGCTGAAGCCAGGGCTTCCAGAGCACATTCTCCAGGGACAGCTGGTTGGGGACCTCTGGCAGGGTCTTGGAGTGGTTGTCTGCGGCTTCCTGCATGACCTGAAGGATGGCATGGAACTGGGACTCAGTTGTTGGAGTTAATGGGTTTCTCTCCCTCGGATCTTTAGAAATATCAAAGAGTAAAGGTGGGTTGTGGTGGGTGATAAAATCCCCAAAACAGAAGCACACGTGCGTGGAAAAGCACCCATTGGCGCCCTCAGGGGTGAACTTCGGCGTGAAGAAGAAAGCTTTCCAGATGGACGTGCCTGCAGTTTACAAGGACAGAAAGGGCGTTAGGTGCAAAGCGTCCTTATATTGATTAGAAACGAGAAAATGACACAGAAACAATGCCGTCCTGTGCTTGAAGAGCTGGAGACTTATCATTCAATACTGGATGACATGTATACAGTCCTCACACCTAAGGCCCCAAAAGATGAGCGCTCCAGGATAAGAAATGATGCATAACTATTTAACAGCCAAAAAACTGTAAAGGAATAAGATGAAATGGATATAGCAATGGCTGCTAGGATGTCAAGTTAGACATATTAAGACCATGGCACTTTCCTTTCATCCAGGAAATCTCTTTCCCCGGTCCCTTTTCCCAGTCCTCAATTTATTAGGCAACACTGCACTGGCAAGAAAGCAGAAAGCCTATCAATTGTTTGAGCACAGAACTCACACAGGACTGTCATTTAAGTTTAATAAACTTTATAGCTTGGAAATGGACAGCAGCCATTCTCTGCAAATGAATATTGACTAGCATATTCTATGCACCTGGCACTACCATCTCTCGCCCTCCAACTTCAACTTTTTAAACGTGCAACCTGTATTTTTGTTGCAAATAACTTGTAGAACCATGGAAGGCACAATGTTAGCATGTGCAAAAGAGATTACAAAGCCACACATGGATGCACTCCCACCGACAGCCACCAGAACAATCGCAGACACGATAGGACCTCACTTTGGGGAATGTCCAAAAATATCAAACCGAAATTTAAACGAGGCTAGGAGCGGGGGTGGGGAGGGGCTGCAAAGGGGTCACAGAGATGATCTTTCTGGAGCTAAGAAAATTCTAAAATTAGATTGTGACTAGGGTTGCACACCTCTGTAAACTCACCCAAAGTCTTCGGATTGGAATTTCAGTGCTTGCAAATGACATCTTAATAAAGCTTTTAAAGATCCCAAATTAGGTGAATGCATTGACATCAGAGTAAGATGGTTAGTTTTTATAATGTATGTTCCACATTTCATTCAATACTAAAATTTCTAGGAAAAACTGATTTACAAACAAACGAATAATTATGCAATGACTGATGTATTCCCTGTTTATTGGACAGTGTTACGACTTTCTGAGGAGGTGACGGAGGACTAAATATGTTTCCTGGGTATGAAAAACAGAGAATTTAAATGCACAAACCGACTAGAATTAGGTGCGGAATGTGAATAACATTTTCCACACAATCCTTATAGCTTTTCACATAAAACGTAAGACATTCCCATTAGGAAGCACGACACACTGACTCAAGTCGCTCTGTTAATTTGCATGAATCATGGCAGTAGAGGCTTCTTTAATTGTAGGTATTTTGTGATCAACTGGCAAAAATACAAAATTAATTAATGGAATCAATTTAATATAGTCACTGGTGTCTGCACTGTTCCCCAATAGCCCCTGACTTCAGACTAACCTATTCATGGGAAAAGTCAGCCTCTGTGTGAGTGAGCGTGTGTGTGTGTTTGTGTTTTTAAGAAGCTGAGAAATATAGTGCAAACAAGGTGAATATGTGATGGATGAATATATTAAGGAGGATTCATAATGAGATGCCTGCCATCAGTGGCGTAGCGGATTCTGGGAGAAGCAGGATATGACATGTGTCTTACTTCACACGAGCTCAGTGCACCTGCCTTTGAAAGATAAGGTCAAGCTGACGTGCAGACGCGCTAGGCTGCAGGAGGAATTTCGGGACTTGGTTAACCATCTCCAGCTGAGTTTCAAAAGGCAGTGAATAACCTTCAGATTCTTTATCGGTTCTTCACATCCCGCTTTCTTCCTGGGTACGAGAGGTTTCCTTTAGAAGCCTTTCAGCAGCGACGTGCTAACAGAGCCCGCCGTCTGCAGCCACTTAGCATCTGTCGCCAGGGTCAGCCGAGAGGAAACCGTTATGGAGACAAGTGAGCCAGGAAGCCCCTCTCATTCCCGCCCCAAACGCTGCAAATCTGGAGGGCGTTTTGAACTTGACATTCCAGTCAAGTGTCGGTGTGTTGAAAACCCCAAGAGAGTGCAGGCTCCTGGAACAGATGCATGAGAGGGGCCTATATTTTTCACTTGCTCTTGAAAGCCGCTCTCTGGGTTTGTGTTACTGCTGCCGTGGCGTGCTGTTTCCCAGACGTGACTGGACTGGACAATCAATATGAGGCCCAGTCAATAGGCCGCAGGCACCACCCAGGAGTGGTGGTGGTGTGGCTCGGTGGTTTGTGCAACTGCAGCATGCAAAATTCATTTTCTGAAGAATTATTTAGGATGCACTAAGATCATTTGCCTTTTTATCTTGTAATCTGAATTTTTTAAAACTTTTTATTAAAAGATTGATAGTTTGGTCTCTCTACTGTTTCTCTGGACCTCTTTGAGTTTGCTCAAACGAGAAAAAGAACCATGTTTCATGGTACATAAGCTCACGAGACACGAAGCCTTCCTTCAGGACATCGTTCTGTTATTTGTTAGGAACCCAGCAATCGAAAGGTGTCATTTCAAAGGTGAAGAGAAAATCCCAGTCATTTGATAACACAGAAGGCACCTGCTGTCACTTTACATTCTTAATAGGTACAGTTAGTCCCGTATTCCAAAATTAGTTTCATAAGTTACAGATTTCTCCACGCACCAGAAAAATGTTGGATTTTTTTAAGAATGTTTTTCCACTATTTTTAAAAATCCTGTGTACTTGTTGATGGAGAGAACTCAAAAGAAAAACAACTGTTTGTTTCTCAGCTCTGTAACAGGAACTTAGACTCACTTATAAAATAACCAAGATCCAACGATGCGGGAAGAAATTTTTAAATTTTATGTATGGAACGCAGAGAAATTAAGGTGGATAGATTTTTTTGTTTTTGTTTTTTAAGTACGAGGGGTCTTCTGAAAGTTCATGGAAAGATTCACATTACCTTTCAATTCAATTTTTCAATGCACTTTTTGAACGACTCATATTCTAAGTGGCGATGAGGACAATAATTCTAAGGCTTAAGAAATGCTCCCGAAAGTTAAGACAGCTGTCACAATTCATGGTGAAAGATGTCAGTGACACAGTATATCTGGAGGACTGCTATGTCACTACAGTAGAGCACAATGCTTTGGAAATTCCCACCCATCTGGGGAAACATATTTTTACGTAAAATCACCACTGAAAAATGTGACTCGATTCACGAGAGAAGAAAGTTCACAGTCGTATGACAAAAAGGCAAACAGAATTTAGGTGAGAAAAGCTTGATGCCTCAGCAGAATGCTAACTCGGCCTTCTACACATAGGATTCGAGGACATCTACTTAACTAACACTAGGATAAGCTACGGGATGAGCTACCCAAAGAGGATTTTGGGATTCCCTGGGGATCTGAGCGGCTTCTGATCCTGGAACAGTTAGAGCTGTTGGGATTTTCATTACTTCAGGGTACGGGAAGTTGGAGTCCTAAGATCGGTTGAAGAGGAACCCCCCAAGTGGGCACACGTGGTCCCCCAAAATGGAGAAAGAGGCTGCCACGCTCATCTGGCAACACCGCTGCTTTCCTGAAAAGAAGGGGGCTGATTCTTCAAACCTGAACTATAGCTATATTCTAAAACTTTAAAAATCAATATTAGTATCCCGTGCACGCTTCCTCTTGAACTTTCGGTGTCACGCTACCCTCTGTTTACAAATTCTACCAACGATCCCCAGAACAGCATCCTCAGAACATCACTTTGTTGTTATCCTGAGTTTCCCAAGTGCTTCTGGCCACCTGTGGCGACACAGGAGTCTCACGTGGCACCAGAACATCATATTTGGCAGCACTTGCAACACAGCACTATGGAGCTCAGGGGATCCAGACCCCAGGACACTCCCCTCCCTTGCCCCTCTGAACCTCCAACCATCTGCCTTGCAGAAGTCTTAGGGCCATCGTGTGAGAGGAAACAAAGTCAGACTCAGAAGGCTCGTCTTGCACAAGCACCGACATCGCACCCCAGGGAAGATCAGAAACATCCCGCGAAGCTACTGCACCAACTTGGCCCATTGCTAGCTCAGGGTGTCTAAAGGAAGGTGCCCCCAACCTAGAACTTGGATGCCATGGAAAGAAGATTGCTCCTCTTTCCTGGAGACAAGGAACCCCTGTGTAATCCACTTGCTCTGGCACATTATCCAGCTTCCTTGCACTGAGGGGAGGCAGCGTGGCCAGTTCTGTCCAAATGTGAGCAGAACGTGATGCGTCTTTTCCAGACCAAAGCACAGAAGAGCCGTCTCTTCTGCTGGCCACGTTCTGGAGGATGGGGCCTCTGTTAGTGTCCCTGAGTGACTTGGGATGGCTGAGCCCCTCCTCCTTGACCCCCACCTCACAAATGTGAGCAGAACGTGATACGTCTTTTCCAGACCAAAGCACAGAAGAGCCGTCTCTTCTGCTGGCCACGTTCTGGAGGATGGGGCCCTCTGTTAGTGTCCCTGAGTGACTTGGGATGGCTGAGCCCCTCCTCCTTGACCCCCACCTCCATACTATTGGCAGGTACTGGATGCCCAGCAGTGGTTTCAACCAGGGGACATTTGGCCACATTGGGAGATAAATTTGGTTGTCACTGCTGGAGTGGGACAGAGGTGCTCCTGGTACCTAGAAGGGAGAGTCCAGGGATGCTGCTAAGCCTCTGAGAGTGCACAGGGCAGCCTCCACAACAGAGAAGGATCTGGCTCCAAATGTCTACAGGAACCGACCATTGTACATAAGGAATAAGAATCAACCTTCACTGGGCTGAGCCCCTGAAATTTCAGGAGAGACAGAGAGAGAGAACACTGGCCAGAGGGTAGGGCTCGGTCCTCCGCTGCCTCGGTTAAGGGGAGTCTGTAAATCTGAGTATCAACAGTTTAGGTCCAAGTCCCAGCTCTGCAATTTCTAGGCACGACCCTGGCTTCTCTGTGTCTCAGTCTGCTCCTCTGTTAAATGAGGATAATAGTTCCTGCCTAGTGGTGTTGCTTAGAGGATTAAAAATCTGTCCCCCTATGCAAAGCTCTCAGAAGAGTGCACACTGTAAGGTCTACATGTGAGTTAACTGGGGACATAAAGCTGCAGGAAATCTAAGCACAAAACACATGGGTTTCCATCTGCTTTTGTTGGGAGATAAATTTGGTTGTCACTGCTGGAGTGGGACAGAGGTGCTCCTGGTACCTAGAAGGGAGAGCCCAGGGATGCTGCTAAGCCTCTGAGAGTGCACAGGGCAGCCTCCACAACAGAGAAGGATCTGGCCCCAAATGTCTACAGGAACCGACCATTGTACAGAAGGAATAAGAATCAACCTTCACTGGGCTGAGCCCCTGAAATTTCAGGAGAGACAGAGAGANAAGGAATAAGAATCAACCTTCACTGGGCTGAGCCCCTGAAATTTCAGGAGAGACAGAGAGAGAGAACACTGGCCAGAGGGTAGGGCTCGGTCCTCCGCTGCCTCGGTTAAGGGGAGTCTGTAAATCTGAGTATCAACAGTTTAGGTCCAAGTCCCAGCTCTGCAATTTCTAGGCACGACCCTGGCTTCTCTGTGTCTCAGTCTGCTCCTCTGTTAAATGAGGATAATAGTTCCTGCCTAGTGGTGTTGCTTAGAGGATTAAAAATCTGTCCCCCTATGCAAAGCTCTCAGAAGAGTGCACACTGTAAGGTCTACATGTGAGTTAACTGGGGACATAAAGCTGCAGGAAATCTAAGCACAAAACACATGGGTTTCCATCTGCTTTTAAATCTGTTGCTACTGTAATCCACGTCTTAAGACATTTTGTTTCCCTGCTAAGGATTCCTAAAGAGTATGGAAAACTAAATTTAAATGCCTTTAACACATTGGCTCTTAATGTATCGCTCAGATTTAGACTTCCCTTGATGAATGCTGTTCAACCGCTAGCCTTGGCAAGACTTGTTTTGCATGCTCGTAGGATTACGTGTGTATATCCTGTAAGCCATACACAGATATTTTGGGCTTCAGTCTTGGCAGTGTTTCTCAATATATTGCCATCTTAAAGCACTTCAAGAAGCACTTTGAATACAGTCTTATTTTTCCATTGTGAAGGACCCACAGCCTAGGGACCGAGGCTTGTCCCTCAGTAAGTTTACAGAAACACTGAAATCATGTACTGAAGAGATGTCAGAAAATCCATCCTGTGGTCCCAGGCCCATGGTGACCTCCTTAGTCCTGCAATACACATAAAGATCATTCAATAGGTTCCTATATCCTCAGCCAGCCACCCACACCAACATCCCAAATCTTTGGCTGAGTCCCAAAGATCTTACAAGTGAGTCCCCACCTGGAGCCACCACAGATCACCTGTGTCTTTTAACTCAGTATGCACAAATGATCCCAAAGCACCGTGGGCACGGGCCCTCTTTCTGACCCCGAGGCTCATTCCCACCTGTTCTCTGAAGCCCAGACCTGTAACTAGTTGGCACTGGGCTGATGCATTGTATAGATCAAGTTCTGCTGCTCCGTGCAGGGGGCTGCAGTGGAACTCACAATACAAAAACAGCGAGAAGGAAGAGAAAGTGGTTCAGGGGCCAAGAGCACCTGCTTCAGAGCTGGGCAGGTTTGAGAGCAATCCCAGGTCCCCCAACTGATGCTTGAGTTTCCTCGGACAAAATACTCCCTCTATGCCTCAGCTTTTGCATATTGGAGGATAGAAATACAGAAACTGTTACAGAAGGGGTGTGTGCGATGTATACTAGACTCCGTCCTTCCCTTCCTTGCCTCTGAATATTGAACTCCTACCCACCCTTCAAAGCCCTGCCACGTTTGCTCCTGCACCAGCCTGTCCCAATTCCCAGCTGGAAGTCACCAGTTTTCCTCTGTGCCTCTCCCCAGTGTTCACCACTCGCCCAGACCTTGAGGTCTCTCACTGTCTGTGGTCTCCACTTCTCTTTCAACAACTGGATCTCCCGCATCGTAGATGGGTGGTACTTAGTGCCTTACGTATGACACACGGCTGATAAACATGTGTTGGGTAAATTTTAAAAATGGAAGAGCTGATGGAGGTTAGCAGGAAGGGACTGAAAGATAGGAAAAAAGCCACCATGTCTCTGACAGGAAGCCTTGGACTTTCAACTTTCTGTCCTCGGGAGCCATCCAGAGCATCCTGCCCAAATCTGCAGGAGCTCCGCACAGCCTCCAGCACGAGGACACACAGGTGTCCGAAGGTGCTGGGGAACGGCATCTGGGAATGGCAGATGTGTGGGGAAGGAAGTCAGAGAGGGGGAAGTACATTTGCAGCCCTGGCATCTCTTGTCCAAAAACGGGCGGTCTTCAGGAATTCACATGGCGAGCATAGTCCCTGTGCCTCCAGAAAGACTGTCCATGAAGAGCCATGAGGGTGGACGTGGGGTCAGCTGAGAGGCTGCAGGTCAGGGACAGAGCCTGGGGAGGGAAGACTGGAGCTGCCAACCCCAACGACGGCCACACTTAGGGGCCGAGAGGCCACAGGCAAATTCCGGGAACAGTCCACGGAGATGCCGAGACACATGGTTACGTGAAGGAACCGTCTTGTCATCATGTGTAAAAGGATGTATCATCTTAGGTGAAGATGTTCCAGTTAATGGGGGACAGACTGAAAGCAGATGCTGTTGGTTGCGAATCCCAGCTTTGCCTTCTACTCTGTCACTGCATGTCAATGACGTGACTTTCGACACTGCTGTCTCCCCGTCTATCAATGGGAGAAATGACTCTGGGAGAGACTGCCCGCTGGTCTCCTGGTCTTCCAGAGTCTTCGAGCGTTCACCTGGGTGCATGGACACCCATGAAAAAGGCTCCACTTCTCAGCCTCCCTGGAAGCTAGTTGTGCACAGGGGACCAGCTTCTGGACTTTGGGATTTAACTGAGAGAGTTCAGATATCCTCCTTGGGAAGATATGCCCTGTCTCCTCGTCATCTCTACCCAACCCACCTGCATGGTGCTCTTAGGGTGGATGCCAGCATCATTTCATCACAAAGGTGAAGCTGCCACCTTGCACAGGTGTGGAGAGAGAGTTTGGAGGATTCCGCATCCCGGAGACTTTGTGGACCATCCAGCTCCAGACGTCACTCAGTCACTCAGGAGATGGGGATACAAACTTCTCTCTCAGGTTGGCTACTGTTCCTTTTTAGTTGTCTGCTACTTGCAGCCAAATCTGATGCTTTTAATTAGGAGGATGAAATGCGACGTAGAAGGAAACACTTAGCAGAGTATCTGGACGGCGGGAAGGATGCCAGAAATGCAAGGGATTGTTATCATCAAATGTCTCCAGAAAATAGAGAAGGGTCACATCGAAAATATGACACATGTCAAGTATAAGAGTTCAACAGAGGGAAAAGTCTACAACCACCTAGGAAACACTTTTGTTCAGAAGATACAAAGGAAAGGAGAAGACAAATAATTGTTGATCCTTACACGCCTCGGTTAGAACTAAACGTCTCTGTAGAAAATGCTAGGTCTGGCAGCTGAAGAAAGTAGATCAGGAGCAAGGGAGAGACATGCCATAAGATGAGGGAAAACCATGACACCGCCACACTGAAGCCAAAGCACAGAGACGTGCAGAATGCTGCAGAAAATCAATGAAATGGCAGGACTGAGACCATAAGAAGAAAAGATCAGAAATGGCCTGTGGTCAAGAGCGTGGAATAAGCTGGTTGCTGACCTAAGATTGAAGAATGTGAAAAACACATTTTTTAAAAATTAAAAAAATGCGTTTGGTATTCAAGAAAGATAATTCAATTTTGGTTTATTTTGTCTTTATAAGGAAGTGAGTTTGCATTGTGGCAAATTGACAAGAGTAACTTATATTCACCCATGGTATTAATCTCATCTTAGATCAGACATATGAAAAGTTAGTCGAAAAGTGCATGTCTATCTCAAACACTGTCTAAGACTGTCCGTAATGCAATATGAAGTTCCGTATGAAAAAAATATGTTTAATAGACTACATTGGAGGAAACAAAATCTATTTATGAGTTGTTTTTGTTTTGTTTTGTTTTTCCCATTAAAGGAAATGAATAGTCGGGGAAGTTAAGCCTGTCCCGGATGAGTCTGCAGGTGGTTATGATATAAAATAAATTAAGTAGAGATTTTGCAAATTCAGGAAAACCTTCCCCAGTCTCCTAAATCATTCCTCCTGCTGGCCAACGCATGTCCACCTCAAAACACCACCCTCCCACGCTGCTGCAGTGACGCATACACACGCTTCACCTCACTACTGGGATCTGCAGGTGTGCAAAAGAATTAATGGATGAAAGCCTGAAAGGTCAAAAGCTTGTGGGATGCTGCATTGGGTTGAGGTATTAAAAAAAGAAATCCTAAGACTTAAAATATGTCCTTGAAATGGTTTGCATATATATGCTTTTCTTAATTGCCAAAGTGATGGTAGGGTGAGATTATGTCCTTGGTAAGGTAAGCTGAAGTGTGGGAAAGTACCCGGTGAACTTAAATTTGCAAATGCTGCATCCCACAGGAGTTCAGCTTCAGCCTCGATATTTTATTTCTGACCTTTTAGGTCCTATTTCTGGTGATCGGAGGAAGAAGGACATCCAACAAGTTCCCACCAAAATTTTTAATGATGAAAACTAGGTACAGACTTTCTTATGCTGGTTAACTCATGAGACATGGCAGCTGTTATTAGAATCTTCTCTTTGGTGAAATTAATTCTTTAATTGAATAAAAAATTTTAAATCGTAAACAACGTATTTTTCCTTTCTTGCCACAGTAATGTTTTTATTTTAAACCACTACATATCTTCTATTTTGAAAAGAAGGAAATTTTTTGAGGGTCGGAGATGAACACATTACTTTAGAAGGAATTCTATTATCTCATGGCTTTTTGTTGCTATTTTTTAATGAAGATTTTTTTTTTTAATCTAGGAAAAAAAGTTGCCAACCAATGAATTGAAAACACAGCTGGATTTATGAGGCCCTGCTGGGTCAGCGTGAGTCTCCGCCAGAGCCCGTTGCTCTGAACTAATTTTTGTAGCTTCCTGGAGAGTGTGATTCCTCACAAAAGCATAACATTTCTAATACAGTAGTTCCCCCTCCTCCACAGTTTTGCTTTCCACGGATTCAGTTACCCACAGTCCGAAAATATTAAATGGAAAATTCCAGAAAAAAACAATTCGTAAGTGTTAAATGTTAGGTCACAATGCCCACATCACTCATGTCACGTCCTCTCATCAGGTAGGTAATTTTACCATCTCACATCATCACAAGAAGGAAGCCTACAGTACAA
>NW_007728329.1:170077-171973 GCF_000696425.1 Galeopterus variegatus
GTGTTTTACTCACTGACAGATGCCTGGGCTAGTGCGGTACATTGCACATACTAGGTATTCATTTGTAGGAAAAAAATGAATAGGCAAAGGACTGAATAACTAAACACTAAGCCACGTATGAAAAGCCACAACAGCAAACATGGCTACTGAGTTTCAGATACAATCTGATGAGTAAATCATAAATGATTCATAAAATCCATGGATTACTAAGACCCTTTGGCTAGATGAATGATTCCAGCCTTAAAGATATTGTGATTTCTTCTTGTATGTTGCTGGTTCAAGGTAGAAGAGTTTAAGGAAATGCATTAAGAGAAAATGCTACTCCTGTCTGCCTAAGAAGCACATTTTATCCCAGGGCCAGCTGCCTGTCAGAAAATGGGTCTTGCTTTTCTCACTTACTCCTATTTTCTGTTCTCTTTCTGTCCCTTTTTCTTTATTCTTCCACATAATGTGTTTCTCCAGCCGCCCATCCAATACATGCCTTTGGCTTCTCTGACAGAGTTTCTGGTTGTATAAAAATGCAATCTGCCAAGGTTCAGGATGTGATATCTTTAAATACCCTGGATGCACAGAAGCTTTGTTCTTTCCACCCCTCACAGGCTCCATATAAAAAGAAATTGGGTGTAGCACAGCTCTCATTTATCAGAGGGCTTGGACCTAAATGCTGTAAATTGATCTAAAAAAGAAAGTATCTCTACAGAGACTAGGAATTGCACACACATTGATGAGGTACGTGGATAGAATCCTTCCAGGTCTAGAATCCTAAGCCCATGTTTTTCTTGTTTTTTGTTTGTTTGTTTGTTTTTGTTTGTTTGTTTTTTTTGACTTCTAGAACATATCAGCAGGAAGCTGTCCAGATGTAAAGTAGAAACTTTGTGGCATGATTTCTGTGGCTAATGGAAAGGTTGTAATTTTCCACTTTAAACATAACAGAGAAGCTGCTCTCTAAATCATAAGACTTTGGTAAATTGGCTGGGTGAGTAGGGTGGGGAGAGAGACGAGTGGAAGGACAGAGTGAGAATCACCTCAGTTTAAGGAGCCAGCAGCTGGGGGTTTCTACATGCCCGGGGGAAGTCGAGCGTTTGGGAGCAAAACCCCAAAGCACCCTACAGAGAAGGGGAATTTTATTTCACCTCTGAAGAGGAAATTGAATGTCCAACCTCAACCTCTACTTCTAGAATGTACCAGAGTTGTTTAAATTGCTGTATTTCCATAGACCTCAGGCATCTCAGTGATATACGCAATTCTAACTTTCAAGGAAATAAAAGTCTGAAATCTATAACCACCCTTAGGATTATAACNCAACTAATCAGGACAAATGGTAATTGTATCTTAAAAACATTTCCAGTCAGTTCTAGTTTGTTGGTGTCAATGAACTGCTGGTAATTAGCTCTCTGAGGCAGGAGCAAACCTGGATCTGTTGTGTTTGCCTATTGCTATGGTGTAAACACTGCCAACATGACCAAATGCAAACTAACAATGATTTAACAGCCTACATATCATTGCCTGTTGCTAAACCCCATCCTAAATTTCTCTCTTTTCTTTTTGATAATGTATTTTGAGGTCTGGTGGCAACCCCCTTATTCCTAAGACTTATGGAAAGTGTTCCACATAGTCCAGGGATTATCAACAATCTCCTACCAAAGTAGATCTGAGGTGACCTAAGGAGACTCACTCAACTAGTACTTGTTTAACGTCTGTCTTCCCCAGTTGACAGGAAGCTCCATACAGATGAGAGTCACATTTTCCTTGTGCATCCCTGTATTCCCAGAACTCTGCCCAGTTAGCAGCACATGGTGCTCTAAGATGTGCAAAACTCCTGGGCTCAGAATTTCGTGTTTTACTCACTGACAGATGCCTGGGCTAGTGCGGTACATTGCACATACTAGGTATTCA
>NW_007728329.1:174057-175907 GCF_000696425.1 Galeopterus variegatus
GTTACTGCACCTGGTTTGTAACATGCTTTATATAAGAAATTGTGTGATAGTTTTATTCCCACAAGGCGCTTTGGAAGCAGACTCTTGTTTCCTAATCTATGCTGTCTCTAGGATTATGAAGGCATTTTATAGCTAGTCTAGTGCCAGGATCTGATATCAGTGTGACTCAGGTCAGCAACCATCACTGAGGTGCATAAAAAGGAATCAGCAACAGAGAAGGGAATCTTCTGCACAGAGAATGCATTTTATTGACTGCAGAAGTTCACGCACACAATACTTGGCTCTACCCAAGAGGGAGGCTGTTTCCTTCCTCAATGAGCATTTATAAGAAACACAGATACACCCCCACCAGCCTCAGACTGCAGCTGACAGGAGGCAGCCACAGTGAGATTTCCTGCTATGGATTTTCATCTTTTTTTTTTTTTTTTTTTTTTTTTTTTNGGGCAACTTGAATGAAGTACAGTTCAAGGAAAGCAAATTTCTCAATCATAATCAATTATTTGTGAATAATAATAATATTAATTGCCCTGGAGATGGACTGTTCCCCAATAAAACTCTATCTCCTCTCCCACTTGGGTATCTAACTAGGGAAGAAGGGGAACTTTCCAGATTGCAAATAATAGACGTATACAACTGATAATGAGCAGAATAAGATTTCTTGGGGTTTCTGTAGAGGGAAAAAGCCTAAAATTTTGTTTTGAGTTAAACACAGATGAACAGCTCCTTGAAACTGAAGTCATTGATACCTGTAGGGGCTGCCATTAGAACAAAGGGCAGTAGCTCTTTGAAAGAGGTAAATCATTTAACTTGAGGGTTTTTTTTCTCTGATTAGAAATACTATACCCTTGTCATCTCTTATTAAAAGGCATTTAGAAATGGGAAGATTAACATGGCTCTACAGTTTGGGTAAGCGTGCTTAAGAGGTCCCCTGTCCCTGGAGTTTTTTTTCTTTGGTTTATTTTGATGTTGCTAAAAATCCATAATGTAATTATAGCCCTTGCTGCTTAGCACTTCTCTGGCCTTAATGCTTGTTATTAATCATGTGCTCCCCAGAAGGCCGAGGGCTGAAAATATTCTATTATCATAAGTTAAAAATAAGAACAAAAGACAGGCTTGGCTCCCTTCCCAAACCTATGTTCCTGTTCCCCATGAGCGGAAGAGAAATAAACGTGGTAGAGACAGTTCCATTCAGACGCAGCGTGTTCTCTGAAAACCTGTTTCCATCCTGACATGGCAGCTCTTGTATTTCATGCTTTCAAATCCCTTTCAAGAAAGGCTCAGGCCTTCATGATGTGAGGTCTTGAAGAGGGTGGTAAGAAAAGAAGAGGAGAAAGGGAAAGGTGCGCAGGCATGAGTATTAAGACCATCAGAAGCCCCCAATGGTGAAACAAGATCTGAAGGTGAGAGACAGGGGACAGAGGGCTTCGATTCCTTTCTGTCACCTCTTTCCATCTTCCCNGCAGACATCTCTCCTGCACATCCCTGGACCACCTCTCCTCTTACTTAAGTAGAAACCCTGGATCTAAGGGCTTCTGATCTCCCACCAAGCTTTGACTGGTCAGGACTAGACCCCAAATGTCTCTTGAGAATTACACCATTATACTAGAAGGATGGGGATCCACTGAACAGAAATTCTCTCCTTCAGATGTAAGACACAGAAAGAAGGGAAGGCACCTTGTTAAGTGCTTGTCAAACAGCTTGGGTCCAACCCTCTAAATAACTTTCCTGCCCTGAGAAATGTAAATTTAATATTTTTTCTAGTAAGAAATGGAGGAAGCTGGTTTCTAACAACATTAGTTGGAAAGAGTTAATACTATTTTTGAAAGGGTAGAGATCTGTGTATCACATAT
>NW_007728329.1:177816-178748 GCF_000696425.1 Galeopterus variegatus
ACGGGAGCGCCGCCGCGCTTCCCAAGTGGCGCACTATCCAGTGCGCCACTGGGCCGGCCCTGGATTTTCATCTTTGCCTCTGAATTTTTTTCCTTACCTTGTCTTTCCCCAACTGGGCAAAAAACCATTGAAAGACATTATGAAAGTGAAGAGCAGTGATGATTTTAATATTATGGGCCATAAGAGAAAAATGTAATGAATGAGATTGCCTGAATGCTCTGTTTTAGCTACTGGAGGAAGCATTAAGTTTTATTCTAAAGGTAAGAACTAGGGCTCAGGAGTACATAAAATAGAGAGTGAGGTTTTTGGCTTTACATAAGAAAAGACTTTCTTTGAATTACTACTGCCAAGTTTTCTGTCGCTAGAGTGGAAAAAAAGAGTTTGGAGTAGAAGATCCTAATAATCCCCTTTAGCCCTCAGATTTTATGATTCTACAAGCCTGGGCTTGTGGAAGAGAAAAGAACTATCATCTCTCTCTCTCTCTCTGTCTGTCTCTGTCTCTCTCTCTATATATATCTTCCTGCAACCTCTCAGTACGGTGGGCGAAACAGACATGGCACATATTCATGCATTCTCCATGCTACACTTTACATGCACAAATGTTGTTAATCCTTACGTCCCTGTAAAATCAGTGCTGTTATTTCAACACAGCCTGCTGCAGACAAGACTTTGAACTCAAGCGGTGCGGCTCTAGAATCCCTGCTCTGATCCGTTGCACCAGCAAGTCTCCAGGTGTGGTCCAGAGACTCTTTCAGGAGGTCTGCAAGGCCAAGGTTCTTTAACGATAATAGAAAGATGTTCTTTGTCTTTTTCATAACCACTCTTTCAGAAGCATACAGTAGACTTTGCCAGCATCCCCATGGTGACCTACAGATGACACCACCACTGTGTTGGACAAGGAATGGGTGTTTGGGTGCTTTTGAATTTTAAAA
>NW_007728329.1:179094-182160 GCF_000696425.1 Galeopterus variegatus
AGATGACACCACCACTGTGTTGGACAAGGAATGGGTGTTTGGGTGCTTTTGAATTTTAAAAAACTTTCAGTTTTCATTGCTAAAATGAAAACATCGATAGAATCCACATAAACAAAAGATCACTGGGGTCTTCAATCACTGAAACATATAAAGGGGTCGTCTTGAGACCACAAAGTTTGAGAAGGACTACATTCTCGACGCTGTCTTTCTCGTGTGTGTGTGTGCATGTGTGTGCGTGGAGGCACGTACATCTACAGCAGAACCTTGAAAGCAATAAGGGGAAATAATAAGACAAGCTCGAAAACAATGGGAGGGGAGAAAGCCTATCCGTGGGCTTGCTTTGGCGGAGCTGTTTTTGGCTTTGATCCCCCTTTCCTCTTATTCCCCTGGCAGCCGAATTTAAACAAGATTTGCAGCTGCCTGCATGCCATTAGCCTTGGCTGCCACCAAACTAATGAAAACAATTAATCAGCGTGCTTCACGGAAAAAAACTCTTCAGATTGGTAATAACACTTAAGAAGGAACCACTGGCAACATCCTATGAAGTTGTATTTAAATTTAAGAGAAAGACATTTCATTTAGAATTTGCTCAATGAAGACGTGCTGGGAAACAGGGCCCTTTGCCGGGGAACCAGCTGCCTTTCCCAGTGTTGCTGCAAAGAGCTGCTGAGTGGGGCCGAAAGAAAAGGTGTGGGATCAGAACGTGGCAGGTCCAAGGCACGGTTGTCCGGTTGCCCGATGGCAACGTGGTGATGGGGACAGAAAGAAAAACAGGGAAAGACAGGATCCACGGGATGGCAAAAGAGGAAGGTGCATTCAACCCCATCCTTCCTCATTCCCAGTCATAAAAATTTGCCTCTGAGTTTATTTCCCACCGAGATAATGGAATTGACAGAGCAGTTTTCAGTTTGGCTAACCCACGAGTAGGTCCCTCAGCTAGACACAGATAACAAGCCCAGCCGGGGGTAGCAGGCCATCATGCCAGCAAGGTGGAACACACCGGCCTCTGAAACAGGGGAGAGGCGATACCCGCCACCCTTCAATCACAGTACCTGTCCTCCGGCAATGCGGATCCAGCGAGTTTGGCCACCGTAGGGAATAGGTCCATGTTGCTTGTTGGCTCGTCGATCTCTTGTCCAGCTGGTATCACCCCAGGCCATCGAAGAATACCTGGAACCCGGATTCCTCCTTCCCAGTTGTTGGCTTTTCCTCCTAAAGCACCACGACAGAGGAAACAAAGAGATCACAGTCTTGTCAACTCTCACATTGATGTAGTCTTCAATGCTCAACTTGGGGCGGTCAATTTGGAAGAGCCAAGTGCTCTAATGACATGGATTCAATGTGTATTTCACGAGCAATATGGTATGTGTTGCAGTGAAAAGCAATAATATATATGACACGGTCACCACCATGCATGACATGCTCAGCACTATATGGTGGGCACAAGAATGACTTTATAATCGGGAGACTCAAATTTCAAAATGACAGAAACCCAAGTCAATGACTCTGGAGCAGGGAATTCAAATCCATTTCTACTTTTTTATCAGCTGTGTCCGGCAAAATAATTCCAAGTACCTCCCGCCCCCAAAGTGTCCATGTCCAAATTCCCCGAGCCTGGACTTAAGGTACCTTACATGGCAAAAGGGACTTTGAAGGTGGGATTAAGGATTTTGAGATGAGGAGGTTATTCTGGATTATCTGAGTGGGTCCAATGTGATCACAGCGTCCTTATAACGGATAGAGGGAGGCAGGAAAATCGGAGTCAAAGAAGCAGGGTTTGCAATCATAGAGAGAGACTGGAAGACGCTATGCTGTTGGCTTTGAACATAAAGAAGGGCCCCCAAGCCAGGGAAACCAGACAGCCTCTAGAAGCCGGACAAGGTAACAGAGCCTCCCCTAGAGCCTCCAAAAAGGAACACAGCTCTGCCAACACCTTGCTTTTAGCCCATTTTGGACTTCTGACCTCCAGAACTATGAGACAATAAATTCATGTTATTCTGAGCCACCAAATTTGTGGTCCACTGTCACAGCAGCCATAGGAAAGAAATACACCAGCCCCGTGCCCTTTGGCAAACAGCTTCACCCTTCCAAGCCTCACATCCCTGCAACGTTTGGTGCGAGTGTTACATGAAACAATTATCCCAAGAGCCGAGCTTAGCACCTGCACAAGAGGAAGGAAACAAAAAATGGACATCATCACCATCACTATTATTTTATTACCGGGGAGTTCTTATGGCTTTGTTGAGGGAACAAGCTTTGTGCCTATGAGGCAATTAGAATATAATTAAATACAGCATGAAATAGGTACTGGGAGAGGCTGGACGGGTGAGCTCGGAGTGGATCAGAACATCAGCAGATAACATCAGAAGAAGTTGCTGACACCTCCTACTGGGGAATGGAGACTGGGAATGAGCCCACATAGGGCTCAGAGAGGCCAGGGCTGGTGGCACATGGACGCATGGATAAACACACGCACTGTCTCCAGGGCAGTTCCCGTGACCTCGCAACAGGGTGCACATATTGCTGAGTATTATCGAGCAACTGAAAGTCAGGCTGGGGAAAAGGGAACGGGGCTGAATTCCAACTACTCTAACAAACAGCCCATTTTAAACAACATCACATAGAAGAGTTAAACGAAAATGGAGAGATACGAAAAAGCAGCACACTGATTCACAGCATGGATATGATGCATGATACACACTGGACATAAAGACCATTTACATTTAAAAAGCGAATTGCTGGGCCGGCCCGGTGGCGCACTGCTATAGTGCGCCGCTTGGGAAGCGCGGCGGCGCTCCCGCCCGAGGGTTCGGATCCCACATACGGACCGGTTCCCGCTCACTGGCTGAGCGAGGCGCGGGAGCAACACCGAGGGTTGCGATCCCGTTGCCGGTCCCCGGTCCGGTACGGGGGCGACACTGAGGGTTGCGATCCGTTGCCGGACACGGAAAAAGACAAAAAAGACAAAAAAAAAAAAAGCGAATTGCTGGAGACGGAGGGATCTGGATGCACCCTTTCATTTCTCAGCGTTGCAGAGTGTACAGTGAATTCCTCTCATCGGCAAGC
>NW_007728329.1:182451-196773 GCF_000696425.1 Galeopterus variegatus
CTGAGGGTTGCGATCCGTTGCCGGACACGGAAAAAGACAAAAAAGACAAAAAAAAAAAAAGCGAATTGCTGGAGACGGAGGGATCTGGATGCACCCTTTCATTTCTCAGCGTTGCAGAGTGTACAGTGAATTCCTCTCATCGGCAAGCTCTTTCCATTGCAGGCACTCGGACGTTTCGTAGGCACAGACATTTAGGGAATACTCATATATAAATTCACATCATAGTCTGCAGTTTCTATGGTGGCCTCCTAAGAAAGTTAAAACTCTTCCCTTTATCTTTTCAACTTCGCCTTAAGATAATCATCTGGCAGGTACTGTTACTCCCACTTCACAAAAGTCACATCTAAGAAATGGAAAGTTAAACTCATTTCCTGTAGCTCACTCAAGCTGCCAGTAGCATGGCTGGAGGAGAAATGTCAACCCGTGGATTACAGTCTGGTTGTCTTTCTCCTCGATCCAGCTCATAGAAGTTTTCACCTGCTTCTCGACCAAGCTCACACAACTTTCACTTGAAATTTAACGACCACAAAATAAGTGACTGCTACGGAGCCCCCCAAAAAGGGCTAGTTTCGTCAATGGTTTTGATATACACTTGCTGCCATGTTGGTTAAAATAAAAGAGAATAAATGGAGATGTAAACCGGCTATGAAAATAAGGAATGAGCACCCTTTGAAAGTTCGCCTTCTAGATGTAACATGGCATTGTGGATCCTGGAACAGAAAAAGGACATAAGAGGAAAAACTGGTAAAATCTGACTAAAGTCCATATAGTTTAGTTAGTAGTGACGTGCCAAGGTCGATTGCTACAAACTCACCATGGCTGTGTAGGACAGGCATCTCACCTCATTAAATCCTACATCTACCCCACGAGAACTACCACTTCTCTCCACTTATAGATGTATATAACCTGATGCTAAGAGAAATTCAGTAATTAAGTCTAATAAGTGGTGGAGTTACAGATACAAATCCAGCTCTTTCCAACTCCAAAGTCTGTGACTTTAAACAATTCTCCAGTGTCACTTCATCTTTGCAGCAAAAGAATTGGTGCCAAGTTGACTGTGTCCTGCCAGAAGAGGGTCCCAGGTATGCCATACTGAGAAACTCAGGGAGACACAACTGATCCGTGGAATTAAGAAGGACCCCTATACTGAGCACATCTTTCATCCTCCCAGCAGTTAACATGGGTATCATCTTTAAGGCATAAGTCAGTGTCCTTGGATGGTTTACTGGGGCTCAGCAGGTGAAGGTAAGGGGTACACCTGTCTGCAGAGCCACGTGAGAGAGTGGGTGAGATGCACCACTGTTAAAAGCAGAAAGTGACACAGAAATCCACAGGCACATCCAAGGTCTTTGTATGTCACAACTCTAATGTCAGAGGACTTTGCTAACATCCCAGAACTCTAGGTTATGGAAGAGAAGTTTTAAGAGAGCATCGCTTGGTGCAAAACCACTTCAAAAATAAAATGAAATAAAACACAACTCCTGGAGAGATCCTAGAAATATCACAGCCTTCCAGACATTCTAGATCTCCCGGGGAGCTCCAAACCACAAATAGCCACCTGGTGTCAACACTTCTGCCTGGGTGCAAAGACGTTGCTTACCTCTGCTCAGGTGAGATACACAGAGTGCCCCCAAAGCAGGCACAGGACCGTGGGGGTCAGTTGTGCCTACAGCTGCCAGACCCACCTAGTATGATGGCACCAGGATGGCTTCATCCACAGTTAGTTTTCTGATAACCAATGGTTATACTCAAGATATGCTCAGTGGGTGGATCTGAATCTGCTATGTGTAACATCATGAGACTCTCCTCTTGTAGTTCTTAATCTATATCCAGAAACTAAAGAAATGTATCAATAAACATAATCTTGTGCAATTTTCTAGAGCTGTAAAAGAAGTGTTTTTACAACAGCCCTAGTTAAAAAAAATATTTAAAAATACTTTTAGCAGATAATAAACACTTCCCAGCACACACTGCCTACGCAACAACATGCCAGACGAAGCATGCTCACACATTTCCAGGCATGTGTTGATGAGCAAACACGGTTGCTTGTCAGATGGTGTAGCTTTGAGTCTTATTCCTCATGCGTGTAATATGGAGAGGGACACACACAAAGTGTGTCTGTCAGGGTGAAAAAGCACAGCACACTGCTGTCTGGGACACCACAATCATTATTAATGAGTGGAGTTCACAGAAAGTCAGAGCGTGGTCACAGAATGCTTCATTCATTCGGCCGACGTCTATTAAGCAACAATTGACTATGATCGGCAATAATGTTGGCGTTTAAAATGTCCCAGAAACAATTCGAGCTTATTACACGTACCAAGTACGATGGATTGCATGTGCCCCACCAAACTCATGAAAGCTTGAGTTGTGTCCTCCAAGTTTTATGTTCTAGAAACTTGCCCCCACTGTGACTGTTGGGAGGGTGGGAAATCTTATTAATAGTGATTGAAAGGTGGTGATTAGATTGTAGGACCATGTTGTAGAGAACGGATGAATAACGGTGGTCATGGGCATGGTTCTGAGGGCTTTAAAAGACGAACGCCTGAGAGATTCTCTCTCTTTCTCATCAACGTGAGACCCTGCATCACCAAAGGACCTCATCATAAGCGTTCCCTGGATTTCCCAGTCTCCAAAACTGTGAGCAAAATACAAATTACCCAGTTCCAGATATTTTTTTATAAGCAATAACCCTAAGCCTAACCCTAACCCTAATCCATTCATCCTCACCATCACTGTGTGAGGCAGGTGCCCCATTTCACAGTTGAGAAAGTGTTGGCAGAGGTTACACAGCAAGGAATAGATGGTACCAGGGAGAGTTCCAGAATCTGCCCTACTAAACACTAGGTTTTACTGATTCTCAGATCCTCAAAGGGGTCACAGCAATATATGAATACGGATTGTGTCCTACAGAAACTCAAAGTCTCAAAGGACAGCTCAGATACATCCACAGATAATCCTAAGTGCCAACACAAAACTCAGGGAATGTTTTTTACCGGGGAAAACCTGCCCTGTGTCAATAAGCTTTGAGTTGGGTTGGGAAGGAGAGAGAAGATTAGGAAAGTTGGAGAATGAGGTTGTGGGGGAAAGAAAAAAAAAAAAAACAGGTTAAGTAATCTGGATTTTTTTTTTCCCTGAAAACGTATGGCCAGAGAAAAAGGCATAATCTAAATTTAAAATATGTCCAATAATCATCATATTTACACTTTTAGCATTTCGATGGTGTTCTCATCACGGAAGGGTGATGGCTGACTGACTCAGTCTCTCCTGGCAAGTGTAGAGAAGATTCTTCCACGATTTACTCCAAGATTCTTGTTAGGAACAGCTGTCTACAAACCAGGTTTCTATTTTTGTCCTTCCGAATGCTACCACACAGCAGGTCAAATCACTTTTAATGGTGAGAGCATATGCTAGTCACTCTGATGCTTCATCTGGGCAGAGTTTTATAGAAATTCTATTTTTTCACTTTTCTCCTCTTGGGTGTCTTCCCACCCAGAATAACACTGTTGCCCTGAACTGAGGTAAACCACACTGCAGCGTGTGATGAGTGTAATTCACACTAAATGTTTTCTTGCCCAAAATGGTATATTCTACACTGTCCTTGATTTACTCCAGGGACTAAAACCCACCAATTATAGACATAACGATATTTCCACCTATTGTCAGAATAAAAATAAAAACCAAGGACCTGCTGATGTCAGTCCTCAAAGGAGATGTAAAGAATTGAAGAATGCCCTTAAAATTAATCGACACAGCTTGAACAATTAATTAAGAGTGACTACTTAAACAATACATCACACTGCTAACAAATCTAAGCCAGGGATTGGCAAGCTTTTTCTCTAAAGATACAGATAGTAAATATTTTAGGCTTCATGGGTGACTTCCCCAACTATTTGACTCTGCTGTGGTAGCCAGGAAGCAGCCAGAGACAAGACATCCACAAATGAGCATGGATGTGTGTCAATAAATCTTTATTTACAAAGTCAAATTTGGGGCCACATTTGTCCACATGCCATAGTTTGGTTACACCTTGCTCTAAGTTATTGAATTTTGATTTTGGGAGTGGGGTAAGGATACCAACCCTGACTTTACTCCACATAATATTCAATCCTTCAATATTGGCAGAAAATATCATAGCAACTTCTACTAACAATTTATTTCTTCACTTAATTGGACTCCTTCTTAATATCTTCGGCAAGAATAAAAAACTAAAACAAATATATATCTTAGCCTGGAAGGTAAAGCTAACCATATCCCACCTGCGGTCCACCTTTCTGACATCATACCTTGGTTGAGCTGAGCCTCACTTAAATGTCCCAGAAAACTGTGTGTCCTTTCTTGCTGTCTGCAAAGTTCCATTGCTCTTTATGTTTGCTTTGCCAGGATTTGACCCCACCCAAGTCATTTCTATAAATCCTTGAAAGCCTGGGTAACGTCCCCTCCAATTTCATCAAGTCTTCTATGGCCACCACAGCAGGTAATGTCCTACTTTCAATTTCCATGGTATTGTTCAAATCCAAGTTTATAGGATGTGACAATTAATGACAGTCAATTTGTTCAGAATGAATTCTATGCACATCTTATTATTCCAGTGGGACCAATCATGCTTGAGAACAGGCTAAGTCTGATTTACCACCGAATCTAGAAGTTCCCAACATAATACCTTCCAAATACATGATGCTCTATGTATTGTTTGAATGAATGAAATAATGAATCAATCAGTGAAGGGGAAAGTAACAATCCTACTGATGAATGTGGTTACAAGTTCCTATTTCCAACCTCTCCTGGTCTCTCGACTTTGCTGGGATTGTTCATTTCCCTAATCAGTTCCATTCCAAAAGTCTTCTCCACCAGAGTCTTTCCAAATGGCTTGTCCTTTGACTCTCAGAAGAGAAACTCTCTTTCCTTTTCATCCAGGAAAATAAGCTCATAGCATGAGCTACCTCAAGTCCCTGCCTGCACTGAGCCCAATTCAACCACCGCTACCATGCCAGCCCACACTATTTCAATCTGCTTCATTTCAAAAGGAAGAAATTCAAGCATCCTATTATCCAGCCTCAACCTCCTGCCTTCCAACGTGGCTTTTTCACCAACTGGGCCCCCAACTCTGCCATATTTAACTGTGTGGTATTAAGGTCACACATTTTGTATGAAGTCAACTGAAAGTGCCATTCGATGCAATCCAGTCCTCTGTCGATGGCAATGTTTAAGGCACTGATGATTCCGCAGTTCCATTTCCTGCTTAAGTGGACAGTCCCAATCATTCCAAATAGCACTTCAAATTTCAGTGTTTGCTAACTTTATCCTATTTATCTAGTCCCTACAACCCACTCAGATCACAAAATGTGCCGTTTCAATCATTTTCTTGCAAAAGATGAACGTCCATAGATCTTTGGCCATGTATTCTGGCAGAACTCCAGCCCTCCTTGAAAATGACTATCTGTTCTTTATAAATTCAGATCTCCTTAGTTTTATGCTTCCAACAAAAGGGGCAAAATAGGGTTCCTTAATGCCAGTGTAGTGATCCCCAAATGCAACCAGGATGTCAACCGTCCCCTGTAATCCTGCTTGCCACCTTAATATCCCACATGCTTCCCTAGTTCCCTTGTCCTTCAGCAGCTAACTCTGCTCCCTTCTACAGAGAGAAAATGGAAGCCTTCGTGTGAGGACACCTTCAGCTTACAGCCATTAGACATTCAAGCCTACCAGCATCTGCTGTCCTGTCTCTCTCTGGCGTAGAAAATACCCCTCCTTTTTCAAAGACCAATCCTCCTCCTATAGTTTAGACTTTGTGTCCCATGATATCTGAAATTTGACGTTCTCAATTATCCCTTGCATCCAAAATATCTCTCTATTGAAGTTTACTCAAGAGAATGAAACATACTCCAATCTTTCCCATTACCAACGTCCTCCTTTCAGCCTGCCTCTCTTCACAACCAAATTTCTTTTAAAAATTTGAGAAATTTTTAACCTCTCACAGCCCTTCAGTCCATCTGTCCTCTTCCCCTATGTCTCCACTAAAAATATACCCATTTTCATGTGTATTAAATACAATGAACTCTTCAAGTCCTCATCTTATGTGATGTTTCAGCAGCGTTCATTGCTACCAACCATGCCTTTCCCAGAATCTTTTTTTCTCTCTCAATTTTCTTCCCATCTCCACAGTCACTCTTTCAATATCTTCTTCATTTGATCATCTTCCATCTCATCATTTATGTTAGATTTCCTAGAGGCTTGGTCCTTGACCCTCTTCTCTCCTGACACTAAATAATCCGATTCACACCCTCCCCACATGCCAACCACATACGGAACTCTGCCTATGAGTCCTAATTCCTAAAATGTACCTCTTTTCACCTAATTATGCAAGCCTAAAAGGAGAGCAATTTTGTCAATGTCTTCCTTTCCATCAAGCCCAATATTTAATCAATGGCCAGCACCAAAGGATTTATCAGTGCAACCATGCTCTAACAGCTCTCCCTTCCTCTGGTTAAACTATTTATCTTTCAAGTCCAAGCTCGAGGGTTTTCTGTTTTCATTTCTGTCATCAGCCAGAAGTTGTTTCTTATAGCATGTTCTAGATTCTGGGGATACAGAGGTGAGTAAGATTATGTTGTCTCCCATCATAAATCTTGCATTCTAGTAGACAACATCAATACCTTGCACTTACCAGGTGCACTTTCCGTGTACTCTACCTGTATTGACTTTTTCACGTGATGACAACAATCCTCTGTGATATTCCTACAACAACAATCCTGTTATTCCAATTTTAAAGATGAGAAGACTGATACACGGAGACTTTACTGAACTTATCCAAGTCCACACAAATAATATGAGGCAGGGCTAGGATTTGGATCTAGACAATTTAGCTCAATAGCCTGGCTGTTCTTGACTTTCCTGTCACTCTACTTCATATCATTCAAGGTTTCTCCATATTAATGCATTGACATCTGTCTCTGCCATCAGAGCATAAATGCCATAAACTAGAGTCTCTGCAAGAGTTCTTCCTAACCAAATCCTCAGTATCTAGTACACAGCCTTGCTTGGTGCAGGTGTTCAGTAAATACCTGTTGAATGCATGTCAGAGTGAAGTGTCGCTCTGTTCCAGGTCAGTTCCCCAGTCTGTGCTTACCCATTCTAATCTCCTCCCTGGTTTGTCATCATCAGTTTTCTATGCCTTCAACCTCAACGCTTTTTGTCCTTCCCTTCACCTATAAACAAATATTTATACAACTGTACATCCTAAAAAGACAAAATGTCCTTCTCTTCTCACCTGAACTCCTTGAAACTGGGAACATCCAGCATCTTCACACTGACACCTCCAACTTATTTTTCATTTGACCTCAACCTGACATCTACCCAAGTAGAACCATCAATCTCTCCAGCAAAGTTCAGCCATGAGTGTCTATTTCCAATTCCAAGGGTCACATCTCAGGCTTTACCTGTCTGGACTTCTTTCTAGCATGTGACATTGGTGATGACACTCTTCCTGAAACTCCCAAACCTCTCACCCTCCGTGGCCACACTTGCTGTGGTTCTCCTTACACTTTCTTCAACTACTCTGCCTCAGTTTTTCTTGTGAATTGTTCCCCATTCATTCTTGCTCTCCAGTCCACTGCTGTACTTTCTACTCATCCTATAAACTGACTTTGGGTGACATCCTTTACCTGAAATTATATGTATTCATTCATGTTGGACATGTTAACATGCACGTAGGACACCTGAAACTCAATAACCCCAAGTCGAATTCAGTATCTTTCCCACCCCAATGGCTTTTAAACTTAGGCGGCAGTGTTCCCAATCACCACTACGGTGTGAATACATGATTCCACAAGCCTTACCCTGCCACCATTTACCCTAACAGCCAACAGCCAATGCCAATTTTACCACCCAAGTAGGTCGTGAATCTACCCTCTCCCTTTTTCCCTCTCCTTCAGTTCAGAACACTGTTGTCAACTGCTTGGTGTCTGACTGCAGCCTGCAGATGTTCCTCCTTTAAATCCACACTACAGCTGGGATCTGCGCACTGAATCTGCCCACGTTCCATCTCGGTTTAATGCCCCGCAATGATCCTTCCTCCCCATCACAGCACAGCTCAACACCTGCACCTGGTACCAAGCCTCCATCACCTGACCCTCCCTTCCTCATCAGCCTCATCATGTGACATCCCTTCCTCATACTTTGATCTCTAGAATACCCAGTTGCTCTTGTACTCCCCATAAGCATCTCATGCCTGCCTGCTGTGAACTTCCCATCCCTCCTCCCCCAGCCAACACTTCAAAACATCAGCCTGCAAAATGTGAGCTCCTCCTGGAAGGCTCCGTGAATTTCCAGGTTGGACTATCTGCTTGCCGTTCCTCCTTAAGGGTTCCCTCACCAGTACATGATACCGAAATGATCTCTCTCTGTCTCGACAATTAGAACATAAGTGACCAAAGATCAGGGACCCTGTATTCTTTGTCCTTATACCTGAGGAGCTGGCCTTGTGCCTTGCATGTGCTACATATGAACATATGAATAGTGGACACATATGAATGCATGTCAGTCACATTTAACCCAATGAGTGAATGGATAAGTGAGGATAATGTGATCTTCTTTCAAAGGTGAAAAGGCTGTGGGACACTTCCTGGAAGACTAAGCTGTGACATGGCCTGAAGGGCCAGCGAAAATGTCTGCCAACATCTGAAGACAGAACCTGAGTATAACTACCGTGGAATAAGCTACCAGAGCCTCTGTTATCTGCCCCCCCCCCAAGTAAAAGTATCAATTGTTCTCTGAAGGCTGTGTTATTGCATGAGGGAAAGAGATGCTGAAATCAGTGACTGTCAGAAGCAGCTCATGAGGGATGTGGACTCAGCCAATCCACGGCTCTTGGAATTTGCACAAAAGGCTCAGGAGAAATGCCAGAAGAGGCCGTGCCTTACATGCAGGCACCGGGGAATTTTAAAAGCATTTCTCTGCACATGGAGAACGTAGACATTATTGAACACTCAGGAAAATATGATCCCCCTTCCCATATTTCTTTAGAAAGCACCTACAGAGTTAATTTATCCATTCCATTGACATTTATTACTTGCCTGTAGGCAGAGGAAGGGGGAGAGGGGAGGGAAAGCCTCCTTCAGGGTGACCTTGACTTGGGAGAGGGATGGTAATGAAGCCAGAGCTAGGAGTTTAACCATTCTCTGCTGAGATTACAGGGAATCCTGTACTGTGAGAAAGAGGCAAAGAAGTCTAAAGTCTGCTATAAGCAAATCTTAGGGAGGTTATTCTGGTCTCATCTAAGGAAGGGTATTTTATCGGAAAGGGAGACAGAAGGAAGGGAAATCTGGGAGGTGTCCACTCTTCATTCAGCACATGTTTACTGAGCAGCTACTACGTGGTTATTTTAAGCACTGGGATAGAGGGGTGAACCGGGCAGCCCAGATCCCTGCTCCCATGGGGCTTATATTATAATAAGGGAGACAGAGTAAGAGGAAATAAAGTCAAGAAATGGCTAAAATATCAGATATGCAAGGAACTAAAATAAGGTGATGGAATGAGCACCTACGGTAGGAAGGGACAAGGACTTTTGATTTGGAGGTCCAGGAAGCCCTTACAAAGGCAGAGATGAGAAGATGTGTTTTCCAACAGAACGAGCTGCCAGTGAAAAGGCCTGGAGGTGGGAACAAATTAAGGTGTTGGGAGACCCGAGGAAAAGCCAGGAAGAGAGGAGAAAAGGCAAGCAGGAGCAGGTCACCGTGGGACTGTGTGCAGCCGGGTGCAGACGTCACCTTTTATTCTTGGTGGACGGGAAGATAACAGTGTGTTTTAAGAATGGAATAAAGCCACATGAAGAAGGAGGCAGAGACTTGAGTAGTGCGTCTGCAAATCAAGGAATGCCAGGATTGATGGCAACCACCAGAAGCTAAGAAAGACAGTGAAGGATTCTCCCTTAGAGGCTTCAGAGTGAGCAGAGCCCTGCCCACACCTTCCATTCAGACTTCTGCCTGTAGAACTGAGAGAAAATAAATCCCTGTTGTTTTTAAGCCACCCAGTTTGTGGTTCTGTGTTACATCAGCCCTAGGAAATTCAGAGCTCATTGGGTTTACGTTTATAAAAGCTCACTCAGGTGCCTGGGTGGAGATTGGATTATAACAACAAAGAAGCAGCAGAGAGACCACCCAGAAACCCAAGAGGAAAGCTCCGGGAGAGGCCATGGTGGCCTAGAGAAGACTGTCAATGATGGAGATGACAGATGTGGAGTGATGTCAGATACCCTCAGTAAATAAAGTGTCCAGGATATGCTGTTGGAAAATGGAATTCACGGGGGTCAAAAAAGAGGGGGAAAACTCCAGCTTTGGGGGTTGAGTCACCAGGTCAAGAGTCCAGTGAGACCAGGCAGAGTGGGGGATGCACAGGTATGAGGGATGAGGGATTTACTTTAGATCTGCTCAATCGATGTGCTGAGTGAACCTCCAAGCCCCATGTGAAGTCAGTAGCTGCACACAGGTGCAGGACTCCAAGAAAGGGTCAAGGTTAGGGCTATGGGATGCCATTGGAGGTCATGGCTTTGGATGAGATCACATAGGATGAGGGTGTAGAAGGGAAAGGGGCCCAGGACAGAGCCCCAGCAGTCTCCAATGCTGAGAAGTAAGTTGGCTGAGAAGGAGCCGGCCTTCAAAATTGAGAAGGACCTTCCACAAATTTGTCTGCACCTGTCTCTGCAAAGAGAGCCACAAGGGTATAAAATCCTGATTTAGAAAGTGAAGCTGGAGTTGGTGTCACTTATTCCTTCAGTAAGAGAACCTCAATTTGCAGGACTCTTGTCTTGAGCTGCTATTCAACTGCATTGACACACACAAGGGCACAGAATGAATTGTCTTTCAAGACTCAGCCTCCCAGATGATCTAAATAGACCCAACATCTGGACAGGGTGCAGGAACACAAAGTGAGAATGTGTGCTAGAAAGAGTGCAGGATTGCATAGACATCTTAAATACTCTCTTGGTTTAAAAGCAGTGGTTCCTACTCCCAAGGTCCCAAAGTAGTAATGTGGACATTTTCAATACTTCAACAGCCCGGATGGAATATTTTTATTCAACTGCATTGACACACACAAGGGCACAGAATGAATTGTCTTTCAAGACTCAGCCTCCCGGATGATCTAAATAGACCCAATATCTGGATGGGGTGCAGGAACACAAAGTGAGAATGTGTGCTAGAAAGAGTGCAGGATTGCATAGACATCTTAAATCCTCTCTTGGTTTAAAAGCAGTGGTTCCTACTCCCAAGGTTCCAAAGTAGTAATGTGGACATTTTCAATACTTCAACAGCCCGGATGGAATATTTTCTTACATTTAACAGCAATAAACGGTCACAGGCAAATGTAAAGGATAAGTAATACATAATTAGTTCTTTTTCTTGCTCTCTATGAGATTGTAATAACGTGGTATGGGAACATTCTCAAATTAGCTAGAAGCTCTGATGGAGGCAATGATTCCTAAATTCTTGAACGGGAAGATGAATTATTCCTTAGAAAACGGGTTTTATTAGGTTAACACAATCATTCAAAACAGGTGGAGAATAGATAAAATTTATTTTAATAAGTTCTCAGAGGTAAATATATTAGAAAGTACTCTATGAAGGATATATTGCCAAGATCTCTTAAATTTGACCAGAATTATACCTAAAATACACATTTGACTCTACCTCTATCTCTTAACTTCCCTTTACACTAGAGATTTTTTGACAAAAGCAAAATTTACCTATATCAAAATCTAAACAGGAAAATCACAGTGAAAACACATTACCTCTCACCATATACCAGAATCAGCTCAAAATGGATTAAAGACTTAAATATAAGACCTGAAATCATAAAACTCCTAGAAGGAAACATAGAGGAAACACTTCAGGATTTAGGATTGGGCAAAGACTTTATGAATACGACCCCAAAAGCACAGCAACAAAAGAAAAAAATAAACAAATGGGATTATATCAAACTAAAAAGCTTCTGCACAGCAAAGGAAACAACAGAGTGAAAAGACAACTTACAGAATGGGAGAAAATATTTGCAAACTATACATCCAACAGGAGATTAATATCCAGAACATACAAGGAACTCTTTTTTGTGTGTGTGTGACATAGTTCACTGGATATTTCTGTGGGGTACAGAGTTGAATATCATTACCTGTGTGCAATATGTGATCCTCAAATCAGGATAATTAGTATATTCAACACTATACAATGTAATCAATTTTCATGGCCCTGTACCAATTCTAGCAATTTAACAGAAAATAAATAAATTAATTAAAAACAACCTGAGCTAAATAGGAGCTGAATAGGACTTTCTCAAAGGAAGACATACGAATGGCCAATAGACACATGAAAAAATGTTCAACATCACTAAGCATCAGGGAAATGCAAATCAAAATCACACTGAGATATCATCTCATGTCAAGAGACTGGCCATTATCAAAAGACAGGGAATAACAAATGCTAGTGAGGATGTGGAGAAAGAGGAACCCTCCTACACTGTCGGTGGAACTATAAATTGTGCAGCCATTATGGAAAATAGTATGNGTGGAGAATAGATAAAATTTATTTTAATAAGTTCTCAGAGGTAAATATATTAGAAAGTACTCTATGAAGGATATATTGCCAAGATCTCTTAAATTTGACCAGAATTATACCTAAAATACACATTTGACTCTACCTCTATCTCTTAACTTCCCTTTACACTAGAGATTTTTTGACAAAAGCAAAATTTACCTATATCAAAATCTAAACAGGAAAATCACAGTGAAAACACATTACCTCTCACCATATACCAGAATCAGCTCAAAATGGATTAAAGACTTAAATATAAGACCTGAAATCATAAAACTCCTAGAAGGAAACATAGAGGAAACACTTCAGGATTTAGGATTGGGCAAAGACTTTATGAATACGACCCCAAAAGCACAGCAACAAAAGAAAAAAATAAACAAATGGGATTATATCAAACTAAAAAGCTTCTGCACAGCAAAGGAAACAACAGAGTGAAAAGACAACTTACAGAATGGGAGAAAATATTTGCAAACTATACATCCAACAGGAGATTAATATCCAGAACATACAAGGAACTCTTTTTTTGTGTGTGTGACATAGTTCACTGGATATTTCTGTGGGGTACAGAGTTGAATATCATTACCTGTGTGCAATATGTGATCTTCAAATCAGGGTAATTAGTATATTCAACACTATATAATGTAATCAATTTTCATGGCCCTGTACCAATTCTAGCAATTTAACAGAAAATAAATAAATAAATAAAAAACAACCTGAGCTAAATAGGAGCTGAATAGGACTTTCTCAAAGGAAGACATACAAATGGCCAATAGACACATGAAAAAATGTTCAACATCACTAAGCATCAGGGAAATGCAAATCAAAACCACACTGAGATATCATCTCATGTCAAGAGACTGGCCATTATCGAAAGACAGGGAATAACAAATGCTAGTGAGGATGTGGAGAAAGGGGAACCCTCCTACACTGTCGGTGGAACTATAAATTGTGCAGCCATTATGGAAAATAGTATGGAGGTTCCTCACACAACAAGAAATAGAGCTGCCATATGATCCAGCAATCCCACTGCTGGGTGTACACCCAAAGGAATGGAAATCATCATGTCAAATGGACACCTGCACTCCCATGTTTATCACAGCTCTATTTATAATAGCCAAGATATGGAACCAACCTAAACGTCCATTGGTGGATGACTGGATAAAGAAAATGTGGTGTACAATGGAATACTACTCAGCCATGAAAAAGAATACAGTTCTGCCATTCACTGCAACATGGATGAGCTTGGAGAAAATTACATTAAGTGAAATAAGCCAGGCACAGAAAGAAAAATATCACATGTCCTCACTAATAAGTGGAATCTAAAAAACAAACAAAGAAAGTAAGAAAGAAAAAAAAGAAAGAACTATAATGACACATACTTTCAGAAGGAGAGAACAGAACTGTGGTTACTAGAGGTGGAGAAGAGGGAGGTGGAAGGGGGTTAGGGAGAAATTGGTTAATGGATGGATACAAAGAATGATTACATTTTGCAATGACGAATACGCAAATTATCCTGATTTGGTCATCACATACTGTACCCAAATACCAATAGTCAACTCTGTACCCCTCAAATAAGTAAAATCAATTATTTCAATTTTAAAAAGATAAAATAAATATTTTGCATAGTTATGCAAAAAAATGAGATAAACAGTTAGCATTTTCACTACCCTTCTTACATAATATTAAATCTTTATTTCTTAAATGCGGACTACACAGAAACGTAACATTCCTATCATTAAAA
>NW_007728329.1:197551-204331 GCF_000696425.1 Galeopterus variegatus
AAAAAAATGAGATAAACAGTTAGCATTTTCACTACCCTTCTTACATAATATTAAATCTTTATTTCTTAAATGCGGACTACACAGAAACGTAACATTCCTATCATTAAAATGGACAACCTGTTTAATCCTAACCATTGCATCAAATTAGCCTGCAGATCTCATTAGCAAAACAGATTCAATTTGGGAATACAGTGGAATCAGTGAGTTCAAAGAGTAAGGATCTTTTTGAGGGGTTTTGATGTAGAGTAGAAGTCAATAATGTTCAGAAAAGGACGTTCTTTTGATCAGGACATTAAGTGGTGTGATTCCTCTGTGTTTGCATCAACCATAAGTCTGTGCTTGAGTTTGCAGATTTACAAAATGAGACGTATACATTTACAAGTTTTGGTCACTTCCCATAGCTAGAAGGAAATGGCATCTTTCTTTTAGGGCCTTGTATTTTAACAATGTTTCACTGTGAACTTGATTTCAACTAAGTATGACAAAAGGATAATGGTTTCCAATCGAGCAGTGGCTGGGATATTAATACAGCGTCTTACATTGATGTTTCTAGCACTTGAGTAAAACATTTGTAATTTATTAAATTGTTGTGATTTTTCCCCCAGATATTTTCAATCTGCAGTTAGTTGAATTCGTGGACGTGGAACCCCATGGATATGGAGAGTCGACTTTATGTGTAACGTTCTTAAGCAAAGTATTGCTTTGTGGCTACTTCTATTACTGTAATTTATGTACATGTGTCATTGGCAGCCGCTAAGCTATTCTGGAACCTAACAAGCATTCAGTGAGACAATGAATGAATGGATGAGCTAGTGCATGAAATGCAGCCTGTAACTTCATCTTTACAGACGCTGCAATCTACAAGATAAAATAAAAACAGCTCTCTCCACGCAAGCCACAGCCTCACAGGCATAAGCCTGCAAGACCTCGTGTTAATATCCACTTCTCAGTACTCTAAAATTAGGCAGTACACAGAGAAGGGCTGACAGTCTGCTGGGGTTAATCCTTTTCAGATTAAACAACCTGTGTCATTCATTTAACCCATATTAAATATTGATCATGTGTCCCCCATCGAGCCAAGTGACAATGGGGTGTAAAGAAAGTGGGTGAAATAGAGTCTGAGCAATCTACGAAGGTTGTGCAGATACATAGACCAGGAGCCCCTTTGTGCCAGGTGCCAGGTAACCAAAGATGTAAGAAATGATCCCTGTCCTGCAGGTGCTCGGATGTCTTAGGACTCCAGACGTGCACATGTAGATGCAAACAGAAGCCTAAGTTTTCGGAGGCTTCACGCCATCGATGAGATAGACACTAGACGCCTCTTCTCTGTCTCTCTGCCTCAGGTGGGGTGTGAGCATCCTCACTGAACTCCCTGTGGTCTGCAGAACAAGCTCTTTGCTGCTCCTTCCCAGCACGTCTACCGGGGCAGGTAGACATCTACGTTTGGTTAGGGCATGGATAGGCCCCTTTAGGAACCTTATCTAAGTCTGTGAAATGAGCCACATTTATTGTAATCAGATACATTTGTCTTATATTGCAGAGTATACACTATACAAGCAACTCGAGGTCAGTAGCTGGGTCTGATCAAATATCCCCAATATTTGCCTGACTCATCATGGGAGTGGATCAGCTGATGCTGCAGAAAGAATGAAACTTCAGCTCAGAATGCCACTGTGGGTTCAGGGAGGCAGGATAATGGGTCCCCAGAGATGTCCTCATCCTAATTTCTGGAACCTGCGACTATGTTCCATTACATGGCAAAAGGGACTTTGCAAATGGGATTAAGTTAATGATCTTGAGNCCATCGATGAGATAGACACTAGACGCCTCTTCTCTGTCTCTCTGCCTCAGGTGGGGTGTGACCATCCTCACTGAACTCCCTGTGGTCTGCAGAACAAGCTCTTTGCTGCTCCTTCCCAGCACGTCTACCAGGGCAGGTAGACGTCTACCTTTGGTTAGGGCATGGATAGGCCCCTTTAGGAACCTTATCTAAGTCTGTGAAATGAGCCACATTTATTGTAATCAGATACATTTGTCTTTTATTGCAGAGTATACACTATACAAGCAACTCGAGGTTAGTAGCTGGGTCTGATCAAATATCCCCAATATTTGCCTGACTCATCATGGGAGTGGATCAGTTGATGGCTGCAGAAAGAATGAAACTTCAGCTCAGAATGCCACTGTGGGTTCAGGGAGGCAGGATAATGGGCCCCCAAAGATGTCCTTGTCCTAATTTCTGGAACCTGCAACTATGTTCCATTACATGGCAAAAGGGACTTTGCAAATGGGATTAAGTTAATGATCTTGAGGTGGGCCCAGTATAATCACAAGGGTCCTTATAGGGAGGCAGGAAGGTCAGAGTAAGCACAGAAGATGGTATTGTGGAAGCAAAAGTCAGAGGAAAAGAAGGAGGTGAGAGGACATTGAATTTTTGGCTTTAAATATGGAAGAGGAAGCCATGAGCCAAGGACTGAGGGTGGCCTCTAGAAGCTGGAAAGGACAAAGAGTGGATTCTCCCCTAGAGCTTGCAAAAGAACACAGCCCTGTGACACTTGTTTAGACTACTGAGATACTTACTTCAGAATTCTGAGTTCTAGAACGACAAGTTAATAAATCTGTGGTGTTTTAAGCCACTATGTGTTCATTTGTTACAGCAGTGATAGGAACCTCATACACACGGGGCCGAGGGGTTCTTGTTTTAATCAGTTACCCAACATGGGGCTGAAATGACAGTTAGGGAGACACGCCCTCATTCCCATGTCTCGACACAGAACGTGGGCATGTAAGTTTTCTGNAGTCAGAGGAAAAGAAGGAGGTGAGAGGACATTGAATTTTTGGCTTTAAATATGGAAGAGGGAGCCATGAGCCAAGGACTGAGGGTGGCCTCTAGAAGCTGGAAAGGACAAAGAGTGGGTTCTCCCCTAGAGCTTGCAAAAGAACGCAGCCCTGTGACACTTGTTTAGACTACTGAGATACTTACTTCAGAATTCTGAGTTCTAGAACGACAACTTAATAAATCTGTGGTGTTTTAAGCCACTATGTGTTAATTTGTTACAGCAGTGATAGGAACCTCATACACACGGGGCCGAGGGGTTCTTGTTTTAATCAGTTACCCAACATGGGGCTGAAATGACAGTTAGGGAGACACGCCCTCATTCCCATGTCTCGACACAGAACGTGGGCATGTAAGTTTTCTGGGGACCACAATATATATGGCCACTTTGGTCACCTGACTGTCCAATGCCTGTGACACAAGGTAGTGCCATATATTGCAAAGCGACACGGGGACAATGGAGAAGCTGTAAGATCAAAGAAAAGGCAGCCACTGGATGAGCTGGGAGGCCAGAGCTTGTCAGCATCAGCACTTCTCACCTTTATAGATGCCGTTGCTTCCTCCGTGCATTTGTCCTTTGCTGGTCACTTCCTCTACATGGGCTCCTTGGTCCGATGTGAAGTAGACCAGAGTAGTATTAGCCAGTTTCAGCTCATCTAGGACATTCAAGATCTGCCCTGGAGGGGAGACGAGACTCAATTTTAAAACAGTTCAACCTTCGCAAAAGAAAGGGAGATGGTTGACCTCCTCAACCAGTCTGTTCACTTCAAAGAGTGCAAAAGAAATGTTCTCACACATTGGAGTTTGTTCCATGAGGATCCCAGCATGGGATGTGATATAATCAAGGCCGACAGACCCCAAAAAGACTCAGTCATTGACTTAAGTATTTTAGAAGCATCGTCTGAATCTCTGGCTATCAGGAGCAATTCTGCGGGGAGACCTGATAAAGTACTGTGGAAGTATCAGGCTCATTGATCATGAGATGCTTGGTGGGAAGACGCGAGGAGAGAAAGGACAGATTGTTGCTGTCGCCGGTGCTGTGGCCCTGAGATGACGAAAAAGCCTACTCTTGCTCTCCCTTACGGAGTGGGAAACGTCTTCCTTTAATACCTACAGTGGACCCAAGTCTAAAATTATCCGTCCCGACTACTAATAGTCTTCATGCTTTCCTTTTTCTTGTCCTCAAAGTCCCCAAACTTAACACTGTATGCCATCCCCAAATAATAACACTTCCAAATAATGCAAACAGCGACAACAACAGTAATAACTGCTACCACCTGTTAAGTACCCTCTAGATGCAACAAACTTTGTTACATGTTTTCTTGTTTAGACCACACTAAACTGTATTGTAAATAGCATCAGCTCCATTTTACAGATAAGGGTAAGAATGCTGAAAAGAGATAAGCGACCCCTGCAAGTTCAGACAGTTGGAAAGTGGGAGAACCAGAAAGTAGGACTTAAGTCTGATTCCAAAACCCAGACTCAAACTCTGCACAGGTAAGTGGACGGACTCAGTAAGAATCACAGAGGAGGAAAAAAGACATGGCGGGTGTGGGGGAGAGGGGCATTTTAGAGACACTAGGGTGCTTCAAAAGTTCATAGGGAAATAGAATTAAAAGATAATTACACACTGAAATGCCTATGAATGAAATACGATGGCTGCTGTCTTCTTCAGAGTAGTGCAAAAGGAGAGGAAGTAAGTATTGGGTAAAGACTAAACACAATTAGCCGTGAGTTAATAATTGTTAGCTGTGGGTGAAGGGTGCATGGAGGTTTGCTGTGCTATTTTGTCTATTTTCATGTATGCTCGAAATTTTCCATAAGAAGACAGCTGAACATTGAAGAAGGGACGGAAACATGGACTCTCTGATTAGGAAGCTGTCATCAGCTCTCAAATGATAAGATAATGGTGGTCAAATTAAAGGTACACGACGTTGAGTTTCCACAGAGACGCCCATAGTCAAGTACTGCTTGTTTAATTCAGTGAGTGCATAAAACTAGTCTTTTCTATGTTAGAGTCTGAGTCCATTTTTTGATGTTTGACTGCTAGTAGTTTTTAAGCCTCACCTCTTCCTTTTCTGCACGTGCCCCACAAGCTGGTAAGAAATCCTGGGTGCTTCCTTCCTTGATACTAGCATGAAGTTGGAACTATACAAGCACCTACCTGCATGCGGAAAATCGTCATCCAAGCCCCAACTCCCACCACCAGAAAAGCAGGACCAGTCTCTTTTCCCTGCACTCTCAAACTATCTTCATATTAGCTTAAGAGCTTCCTGGATCTCCCCAGAAAGCATCCTTATGTGAGTAATAAACCTTTTCAGGTCTTCTTGGTGTGTGTAGCATCATCAGTCTTGACATGGGCACCAAATTTTGGGTGGGGTCCTGCTAGTCACTCAAGGATGGCCACTACAACTAATATTCCACAAGGACCCTGGATATCTTTTGTAGCAGCAATGATTAAATAGTGGGTGCTGAATACATTCTATTCAGCAGGATGTCACACCCAGGGGAGACAGACCCTCCACCCGGCTGGAGTCTCACCTGCTTGGTCCAGAAAACAGGGAAAAGCAGTGCAGAGTTAATGCCCCACAGAAGTGGCAGAGGTGATTTCTGATGCAAAAACAACACACAAGTCATTTGTTGCAAGACACATTCCTGCTATTTGATTGCAAATGCCGCAGGCGAGAGTACATTCAATCTTTCTCAATTTTTAACTCGGATGACAAACATTCCTAGAACCCACACCATATATGTAAATGTCAGATTCAGAATTAAGGAATAAGACACCCGAGGGCCAAGGGCCACGTTAGCGATTTGTCTTCCATGATAAATCACGATCAGCTAGACATTTATTGAGGTGTTAACTCCCACAGCGAAGTGAACCACCTGTGCACTTGGGCTTGGGGTTATTTGGCTGTGACACTAATTTAAGCCTTATTATTTTCAAAATGGTAATTAGCTTAATGAGTTGAAAGAGAAAGAAGCATAAGGTGACAGAACCCACATTTATGCTTTGAAAGAAAAATGCCCCCTTTTGTTCATATAACAACTTCTGTGCAAAGTAATACAGGTAGCAGAGGGTCGAGGCTTTCCCTGTGTTGTAATTAGAAATTAGCAAAAGAGCATGCAACCATACACCTTCATCTCAGATAAAATTTACCCTTCGTATATTTAGAAATATCTTAGCACAAAGAAAATGCCATGAAGAAACGTGATGTAAAAAATGTGGCTCCCATGATAACTTATGTCCACACAAAAAACTGCACACAAATATCTCTACCAGGTTTATTCGTAATTGCCAAAACTTTGGAAGCAACCAAGATGCCCTTCAAAAGGTGAACTGATAAATAAACGCTGGTACTTCCCAACAATGATATATTATTCAGTGCTACCGAGAAATGAGCAGTCAAGCCACAAAAAGACAGAGAAATCTTAAATGCATATTTCCAAGTGAAAGAAGCCAACCTGAAAAATTGACACACCATCTTGATCCCAACTAAATGGCATTCTAGAAAAGGTGAAACTATGAAGACAGTAACAAGATAAGTGGCTGCCACAGGCTGGTGGGGACGGAGGGACAAACAGGTGCAGAACAGAGGACTTTTAGGGCAGTGACAGTATTGTGCATGATCCTACAGTGGTGGACAGAGGACCGTACGCTTTTGTCAAAACCCTGGGAATGCACAAATAGTCACTAATGTAACTACGGACTTTACTTAATAAGAATGCATCAGCACTGGCTCATGTATTGTAACAACTGTACCACACAATGCAAGATGTAAATAACAAGCGAGATGTGTACAGGAGGGAGGGACTGTATGAAAATTCTTTTTTTTTTTTTTTTTTGTCTTTTTGTCTTTTTCCGTGTCTGGCAACGGATCGCAACCCTCAGTGTTGCCCCCGTACCGGACCGGGGACCGGCAACGGGATCGCAACCCTCAGGGTCG
>NW_007728329.1:204650-213191 GCF_000696425.1 Galeopterus variegatus
CTCAGCCAGTGAGCGGGAACCGGTCTGTATGTGGGATCCGAACCCTCGGGCGGGAAGCCGCGCTTCCCAAGCGGCGCACTATCCAGTGCGCCACCGGGCCGGCCCCTGAAAATTCTGTACTTCCTACTCAATTTTTCTATAAATCTAAAACTGCTCAAAAGTAGTCTATTAATTTTTACAAATGCCTTCCAGATACAATTATGACTCCTAACCTTCGTCACTCATTCGTTCTCCAAGTGTTTAAGAAGCACGTATCTTACACAGACTGTGTGCCAAAGGCCGGGGTGCAGGAGTTTCAGGGACAGCTCTCATGCCTGAATCCTCGTTCATAATGCACTGCCTTTGCTCTGGCCAGCTACCTCCTGTTGACAGTTTTTCCTGTAGGCAATTTTCACCTGCAGACAAATCTACAGCTGCATTAAGCATACAGATTCCTTCCACTAAAATATCTTGCTTCCTTCCCCATCTTAATATTCCTCCCTAAATATTCCCTCCGAATTCCAATATTTCAAATAATCATGATAAGATATTTGACGTGCCCCTGTCAAATTTTCTTATTCATTGCCTGGAGCGATAACTCTGATTATCATTTTCATCAAAGGTGCCCTATACAAGTGGGATTAATACAAAAGAAAGTAGCTGGGGCCACTGAGCAGGTATGAATAGTGGAATATTTGGCTCAATCTGCTAAGAAATGGTCAAATTTCTGATTTCCTTTCAGTTCCTTCTTTCCCAAAAGGCATGGTCTGGACCCTGTACTATTTAGGTCTTAAGCCAGAATCTCACTTGTAAAGCCCAGAGCCCATTAATCACTTAATTTTTCATAAGATTGGTCCTGTGAAGATCTAACATATTTCTCTCCTAAAAATTCCAAACAGAAATCTCCCATGAGAACAAATCCTGTTGTATTATTCTTGCCTTCAGAGCAATATATTGCAAGTCAGAGGTCGCCAAATATTATTTTTCAGTAAGGTTCTCAAGGTATAATGATACCAATTTATATAGGATGATAGTTTTGAATTACCGACTGTGGGCTGCAGGATAGCTTATAAATGAAATCTTTTATTTCCAGTGCTTTCTAATATTGCCCCCTGAATGGAACAAATACAGAAAATAAGCTATTTCAAGAGCACTTTGTTATTTAACTGGAAACAACAAGAGCCAGCTTATCAAACTGAAGGCTTCCTGACCAGATTTTTTGTAATACTAAAAAAGAAAACACGGAAATGTGAAAATCTGGCTCCTTCCTGCAACTGTGGATACCAGGGGCAGAGAAGGCTTAAATTTGAGAGAGTTCATTCATTCCGCAAACGAGTGTTAAGCCACCGGGAAGAGTCAGGCACTGTGATATACTAACTGTGGATACCAGGGGCAGAGAAGGCTTAAATTTGAGAGAGTTCATTCATTCCGCAAACGATTGTTAAGCCACCGGGAAGAGTCAGGCACTGTGATATACTATGCAGGAGAGAGAAGGGTTTCCAATCAACAGGCAGAATTCTAGGTCTTACCCGAGTAAGGTGTCATGGCATACGACTAAGTGCTCAAGTTCCTGATTCTCCGTCCTGATTTAAGCAGACTTGGTTTGCAACCTGAATCCCTGCCTTGCTCACTGGGATTCTTTATCTCTGAGCCAGAGACGATAAAAGATAAGAGCAGAGGGTTTCCATGAGGAATAAACGAGGACTTGAGTACAAAACACTTAGTCCAGGACTGGCCCCTCAGGGAGTGCTCAATGCACCTTAACTTCTGTAGTGGAGTTAAAGCGATGGATTGCCCAATGGGAAATTTGTTATTTCAGTTAATGCAACTTTGTCTTTTCCTCTGCAAGATAGACTGTGACCTTAAAATATTGGAGCAAAATACTGTAACATAACTATTTACACTTTTGAAAGCATTGGGCTCATTGAGGAGAAAAAAATCCCCCTGAAGTCCACCCACCACGAATAATTAAGAATTTCTACCTTCTCAATGTAATTCCAGGGAACACAAGGAAACCTTAAATAGTCCCCCTAAAACTATTTTCATGAGCAAGTTAGTCCTTCTCCTGACCACCAGTTTGATGGTGGGACTCCAATATTCCCACGGAGGCTGGCATTTTAAGATCGATGAGAGTAATAATAATTGCTCCATGTGGCAGGGTGGCTGTGACTCTCCACGGGCCGTGGGAAATGCTGGGCGTCATTCCAGGAATGCAGCATTAAGCGCTATATTCTGATGTTCTCCTGAACCATTTATCGAGTGGCACTGACAAATTCTGCTGTCACTGGCCCTAGAAAGGCAATTCTTTGTTAGCTTATGTAGGATTAGTAGCATAACCAGCATCCCATACATCAGGACTAACTTGTTACTATGCATAGATTTATCATCTCCACTTAGAAGCAATGTCCATTTAATGTAGGTGAACTCAATCTAGTTCTTCGTGAAATAAATGGTCAAGATTTCTAAACTTCAGTCCTGAGCTTCTCCATTCATATGGAGCTCAAGGGACCCCACAGATGGGACATTTGAAAGCATATAATTTATCTGTCTTACAAAATCAAGTTCAAAAGCTTACACGTTCAAGAGAAAAATAGCATTTGACCAAAAAAAAAAAAGTCCTAAATTGGATTATTTATGTGCATTCCATTGTTGAGACACAAAAGTGATCTGTGACCTTTGTGGGGAGAGGTTGGTGTTGTTTATTATAGCTTTTCACTGGGTGTTTGATTTGGGGGTATTTTTAGGGAGAAGCAAGCAAATGGTATGAGAGTGAAATGAAAGATGTGCTGTTCTGCCTTATTCTATGGATCTAATGCAACTCTTGCATGAAATGTAGCCTGGGACTCAATTAGTCAAATGCCAACTGGACATCCAGGTCTATAGAAGACACTGAAACGAAACTCCTGCAGGATGGTTTCAGGTGAGGAAACCATATTCTATTCTGACCTTCTGAAGGATCAGAGAAGGGCACCTTCTATCTCCCCTAATGACTGAGCAGGAGAGAAGTGGCTCCAAATTTTGCCATGAACATTTTCTGTTGCGTGCCAACATGTCACTCACAAACAGATGACAGCAGAGCCATCCTCTCTGAAGGTCTTTGGTAAGAGCACGGATTCTTCCCTGACAGTGAGGGGTCCACATACTCAAAGCCAGATCCTGTTTATTTTCCATTCAACCAGACCTACCCCATTCGTTAATTTAGGGATCGTCCTTTTTACTATTTTACTCACTACTGCATCTTTTCAGTTAACATAAAAATTGGACCAAAAACAAGTTTAGAAATATCCCTAATCATGTTTCCAAATAGCTGTGGAAAACTGAGCAAATAAATATTAAGAAAGTGCTTAGATTAATGTACGCATTTTTTTTCTTTCCTTCTGCTGGTTAACCCAATGGAATAATCAAGAACTTCTACTTAGAAAATAGGTTCCCTAGTGTATTCTTCTTATATACCAATGTTTATCAATTTTTAATGGGCTTATTCATCACTGGGGACCATGCTAAAATGACACGTGGGGTGTGGCCCCTGAGAAGTTGAATTTCTTTTTTTTTTTTTTTGTCTTTTGTCTTTTTCCATGTCCGGCAACGGATCGCAACCCTCAGTGTTGCCCCCGTACCGGACCGGGGACCGGCAACGGGATTGCAACCCTCGGCGTTGCCCCCGCGCCTCCCCCAGCCAGTGAGGGGGAGCCGGTCCGTATGTGGGATCCGAACCCTCGGACGGGAGCGCCGCCGCGCTTCCCAAGCGGCGCACTATCCAGTGCGCCACCGGGCCGTCCGAGAAGTTGAATTTCTAAAAGCAAACCAGAACAAAGGTCCTACATGATGCTGATGGTGCCTGTCTGAAGACCATGAACCAAATTTTTGAGAAGAAAGGTTACGTGTGACTAAATGTTTGATCAATATGGACATATAATAAAAGTAGATGGTTAGTATTTCACAGATTTCATGAACTACACTAATAATGAGACTTGGCTAGAGTTGCAGACAATCTGACATGTAACGTTCATCTGCAGTTAATAATCATAACACACATAATTAGGATTGTTAAGGTAATTAACACATAGAAAACTTTAAGACTGAAATGCTGCCATTCTATAGAAGACCCTTTCTTCTTTGGGCTGCTGTCTCCCTCTCAGGCTGGTTCCTACCTGAGTTCCTATCATCTCCTGGAAATTCATTGTTATTTTGTGTTGTACCTGGTTGTTAAGACAATGTTGTGATTTCCTCCATTAAACCCATCTTTGCCCTAATCATGGCTGTAATGTGTGATTTATCCCCCTGAACTCACATCTGCTGTAACCATCTGGGATGCTTTCACGTCTCTACTCTACTATCTTCTTGGGTTAACAATAACTTCAGGTGTTTATTTTTTTTCTTTTTTTCCCAGGGTGTTGCATTTGCTGGAAATAATTAGAATAATTCCAATGTGTTCTCACTCTCACAGAGCAAGCCAGTGTTTTTCTGTGCACATGAGGCAAATGCACAGAAAGAACCGAGTCTCTGCATCCCTCCAATGGAATTACACATCTGTGTCTGGGAGAAAATCCCAAAGTGGCACGCCTGCTGGTCAGAGGAAGCCACTTGGGATGGGTGCCAGTGGACACTGTTTCCACAGGGTCACCAACATCACAATGGAGCCATGGGCAATCAGATTGACAGGAAATATTTTGAAAAGGCAGAGTTCAGAGTGAATATACTATCTGTCCACTCTCGATCCAGTTATGCCACGGCATTTCCCGGACTTTCTCATCTTGCAGAAAATAAGGGGAGATCTTCTGATCCAGCTCTTTGCTGAGTGGAATGGCCACCAGCTGAACTTGCTCTGGGAGGTGACCCAGGCTTTGCCATGCAGTACGAGGTTGACCAGATGCTCGGGGGACCATTTCTATGACAGAAGCCAGTGCAAAGCTCTGGCAAACAATCAGCCAGACCTTCTCCAGCACATCTAACTAGAGGGGCAACTTTAACCTTCCTGTCTGAGCAGAGAGGACCGTGAGGAGAGAATGCCCAGAGGTCCTGAACAACGATCAAAGAAACCAAATCCTCCAGAATACTCTTAATTCATGATGCACTACCATGCTATCCATATGCATTTTTATTTTAAGGCTAGATCTTTGCACTGAATTTTACCATCTATACAGCTGCAGATACAAAATTGAAAATGCTGTTTCCCTTTACTGAGACCTTGTACATTAATTACAGATCCAAGCCCTACTCTCCAATCAAATTAAAACCTGGACACATAAACTAACACCTTCCCTGTCTCCTCCCCTGTGTTTTGCTCTTAATCAATGCGACCTTGATTTAAAAGCAACAGGTATTCAAATCTATCCCTGACCCCTCATTTTGACCTCATTTTTCAAATATATACACCGGTATTCAGTGAACTATTATTTAGAACATAGCTTTAACCCAAACTCCTGGATGATAACATTTCTTTTCTTTCTATGCCTTGCAATATTTAACTAGCATATTAAATGTGCTCATTGGAAGGGCTGGAAGGTGGAGGAAAAAGTATTATCCAAAGTGCCTCTGCAGTACCCATAGCTACAAGCTGCTGTCCTGTGCATTTGCTATTGAGTTTTGAACTCAGTTATCTTTTTCTAGTTTAAGCATTTATAGTGTACGAGGCAAACCTGGGAACTGGGATGGAACACTAGAACACAGGAGTTGGAAGAAAACCATTAGGAAGTTGTTGGTCCAAACAGCTTTGCTTTACAGACGACCTACAGCTACTGAGGAAGACACTCTCCACTAGCATCCAGATCTATTGTCTCAATTAAATGCAACAGTCCAGAAATCTTTTCATGCTGGTGAAAAGCAGTGCAGCATAGTGGTTGCTGGGCAATCTTACACAAGCTTCTTAACTTCCCTAAATTGCTTCCTCGCCTATAAACTACAGATGATGATAAAAAAACATCTCATCGTGTAGTTGTGGAGATTAAATTAAGTAATCTATGTAAAATGTTTAGATACACGACTAAAATATAGTAAATGCTCTTACATTTTTTATAATCGTTAGTCAATAAATGTTTATTATTACTGTTGTGGCTGCTGCCCTTGTGTTGTTGCTATTATTAATATTAAAAACACGCTCCCATATATTTTTATTAATCGTGTTGGAACGAACCAGGCAACTTGATTTCTTGATAATTTGTGATGCTATCTTCTTGATGGAAATGATTTATAAAACAATGTTAAACACTATTCATTTTAATAAATTCAAGGAAAAATAATACAAGTCCTGGGCTTGAGAATATGAAATTAACTTGTGGCTGCTTAAAAACGGCAACATCGTTATAGAGCTGATGAGACGCAGAGGTTAATTATTTATGAGCTAAATTAATTTAGAGACCCCAGATCAATATTCTACACAACGAATTTCCAAGTAAGTATTATGACCAAGCTTTGGTTTCAATCACCAGACCTTCCTTGGTCCTGCCACAGTGGCCTCACCTCATCTTTCTATTTTCTCCACTATGTCCTATTTCAATCTCTAGGCCAAGGCTGCAAAAATCTCTTTCTGCAGAGAATTTCCTACTTTTTCACAAATTCAGATTTACTGGACACTCAACGTAGAAAGTGAAGGAAAAGATCGCCATGCACAACATCTGTTCTCTGTATTCTTTCTGCCCTGTTATCACTGGGTTTTCTTTTTTTTCTTTTTGACCAGTAAGGGGATCACAACCCTCGGCTTGGTGTCATCTGCACCACACTCAGCCAGTGAGTGCAGCAGCCATTGCTATATAGGATCCGAACCCACAGCCTCAGTGCTACCAGTGCTGCACTCTCCGGAGTGAGCCACGGGGCCGACCCTCACTGGGTTTTCTGACACCCAGATTTACTTTAAGCTTTCCACAGGTGCATAACTGAAGCATACATTTAAAATTCAGAATAGGCTAATGGAGAAGAAAAATGCATTTTTGAAGATACGGATTAATTTGCAAGACCAAAGCATTTAAAATTAACACAGTCGAGAGAGAGCCCTATGTTGACCACGGCATGCATGTGGGATGTCGAACGGGTGGGCAAACAGGTCAGACCAAGGGTTACGGAGAAAGAAGGCAGAAAATCACTTCAACACCACTTCCACCCATACGAGACAGGCAGCAGGGTAATTATGCGGTTCTAATCTTTACGTCCCTGTGGTCATACCTTGTTCCCATATATCATCACAATTCAGTCCTTGATTATGGGCCCCATGTAGGAATTCCATTCCTCTACTCTTTAAAAAGAACCCAGTAAAGAAATCCAATCAAGGTTGCCCAAGGCACAGAAGTCTAATGCTGAAGTGTGGATGTGAAGGTTTGTAGAGTTGAACTCCAGTGTAGACAGCACTCAACTATAAGTCACTTTTCTCCTTCCTAAAACAGGGGCAAGCTGTACAACCCCTCCCACTGTTGCTTGAAGAGCAGAAAGAGAAACCAATGCCAAGGAACAGGCAACTGGCATTTAGACAGTGTGTGCTGGGAGAGATGACCCTGCCCAGTGACCTCACCTGCAAGTACCACCTACACCTGCTGAGCAGAAAAGTAAAAAGTGGTCCTTCAAATTAAGAAATGCTGCAGGTGGGACTCTGGAGCAATTACAAGCAGAGAAAATGAGACATTGCATTAGAATAAAGACCCTCCTCTAGGAAATGGCCATTCTGAGGATGGTCATCTTGGCGGGTAGCATGCAATACACACGAGCCACAAGTAGCTAAGGCATTTATTGGCATTTGGTGAGACAAGGTGGGAGGAAACTCATAACATACCATTCGTCCTTTGGGGCATGCATCTCAAAGCCAGATGCAAATGAATTTATACTCTACCGTGTGGAATCGGTCAGTACTAACACTTGGTCTGGTTATATTGTTCTGGTCAAAGAGTCCCTTTCTTTCGCCCAAACCAAATGGACTGCAAGCAGCCTTGGCCAATGATATCTGAGCAAGACCCACTCCTATCTAGAAGAGCTGTGTTTTGTACAGAAGCATCCCCATGTCCAGAACATCTCAAAACATTCCAGAAGGAGAACGTCACAAAGAACTATTAACGTGGAAGCATCTACCCTATCCGTGAATATGGTAATTCTATTTCAAAATAAATTTCACTTCTCTCCTTCCCCTTTGCTTAATTGCAAGGCAGCATGAAGCCAAACCAAAATGTCATGTTGTGTAAACAAAGCAAACTAGTTTTTCTCAAACTCAGTACTCAAAGCTTCAAAGATGGTCAAAGCTGCTTATCTCCTGTAGGTTTCCTTCTCCTAAAGCACAGTATCTTTGCTTGCTAAACGCAGATGCATAAATGCATTTATAAGGTGGTTGTTACTGATGAAACTTGGCAGGCAAGAAATAGCAATTGTCGACACAGGCGTTTCACAGTCAATTCCACCTTCAAATGATTAAAGTTAAAAGACTTAAAATGCTATAATTTTGTCATTTTTGTTGTCTTCTTGCTATTGTCTTACCTCAAAGTAAAAAAAAAAAAATATTATGACAACAATTGTTCTTTCTCTAACAATTTTCTATAAACTGGAATCATGAATATGTGCAAAAGTTACATTTTGCCATGACTCACT
>NW_007728329.1:214100-217738 GCF_000696425.1 Galeopterus variegatus
CACACGCGTTTCGCAGTCAATTCCACCTTAAAATGATTAAAGTTAAAAGACTTAAAATGCTATAATGTTGTCATTTTTGTTGTCTTCTTGCTATTGTCTTACCTCAAAGTAAAAAAAAAAAATATTATGACAACAATGTTCTTTCTCTAACAATTTTCTATAAACTGGAATCATGAATATGTGCAAAAGTTACATTTTGCCATGACTCACTAAAAGGAAATTGTATAGGTGAACATCACTGAGTATTTGTTTTGAAATTTAAGTAATCGATAAGCACTAGGAGCCAAATTACAGTCAGGGGTGCAGCTGCTGTCAATGACCTTCAATAAATGAAATTTCATGTTAAGCACAGTGAGCCCTCAGGTTATTCCAGAAACAGCCGAGGTTTGTTCAGTTTTGATTTTTTGTGTCAATGGTATCTGGGGTACCCAATGGATAAGATCATTTTGCATTGAGAAAGAGACTTTATGGAAGTCTTTGTTACCTTCAGTTTTTTCCACTTACCGTGAGCAAATGACTTTCAGAGTCCAGTTGTAAAGAGACTTTCCTTCCCAAATGCTTGTATCCCCAAGTTAACAAAAGAGCATTAAGCCATCACTGCCCCAACCTAGGGCTCTGGGCACCATGTTTGCAGATGCAGCCCACATGGGTGAGCCTAGGAATCACCCTGAGACAGACAGAGCCAGCTCCTGGCAGGCTCTGTGAACAATCCCAAATTCCTACTCCACAACGCTTCTTGGGGAAATGGCTCTTTCAGACCAGAGGGAGAGAGGCACACTCCAATGATCTCCGATGACCAAGGCTGTGGAAGTATTCCATCCATTCCATTTTCTCATGGCTAGCTATCAAACCATTGAAAGGCCAAAAGACTTGAACACATTAAATTGTGCCCCAGGACATCAATAGCCATTTGCTCCCCTTTCCTACTGAAAAAGCATCAGAAAATAGAGGAGAAATGGCAAAGTCAAGACACACTGAGAAGGGAGTCATAGAGGCTGTCATGCAACAAAAGCTCTGTGTGGTCTTCATAATGGTAACAAACTTTTACAGCATGCTTAATACATCCCAGGCATTCTTTGAAACATCCCCCAGAGAAACAGGCAATGGTATAGTCCCATTTTACAGACGAGGAAATGGAAACCCAGCAAGACAGGTAAGCTGCCCAGAACTACCAACCAAGGTGTGGCTGATGGGGGAGGAAGGGGTGGGTAGAATTGCAGGCAATATAGCTCCAAAGTCTGTGTCCTTACCTGGCTCCCATGCTGCCATCGACACGCAGAAACCATAAGTGGCATGAGGACGCTGTCCTCTTTAACACCGTGTGGGGTGGAACCACGACAACCTGGGTCTAAATTCTGCCTCTACCACTTGCCAGCGTGGCAAGGACAAGTGACTTCCATCCTACATGCCTGGGTTTATGTATCTGTAAAATTGGCTAATGAAGTCCCATCCTCAGAGGACTGCTGTGAGAACTACAAGGAATGCCTAGTGCCCAGAGGAGAGTCAGTGACCGGGAGGTTACAAGCAGTGTGTTTTTAGTAATGCACAGTATCCTTATTATTAGCAGAGCAGGTGGTGGGGTGTCACAGGACAAATCTGAAGTGGCTGTGCAAACCAAAAGAGCTAGGAAGAAAGACAGGCACCAAGCAATGAACTTGTAATTTAATGCCACCCACACATGAAGAGCCTCCTGGTTTTTGAAAACAGTCTCATTATGCCAAAGAAAAGGCTCAGATCAAGAATCATTTATTTATTTATTTATTTATTTTTTGTCTTTTGTCTTTTTCCGTGTCCGGCAACGGATCGCAACCCTCAGTGTTGCCCCCGTACCGGACCGGGGACCGGCAACGGGATTGCAACCCTCGGTGTTGCCCCCGCGCCTCGCTCAGCCAGTGAGCGGAACCGGTCTGTATGTGGGATCCGAACCCTTGGGCGGGAGCGCTGCCGCGCTTCCCAAGCGGCGCAGTATCCAGTGCGCCACCGGGCCGGCCCCAAGAATCATTTATTTTTGATTAAATAACACATTCAACAATGGGGTAAAAATGTCTTCAAATGATCCCTTTAGGTGTTTCTATTTTTTCCTCTTTTCTCAATGTAGAAACCAATATAGCTTTAACACTGGTTTTAGAGGATTCTAGAAACACGATGGTAGAAACAAGTTTCTACCTCCTTCCCTTTCCTAACTCGCCTTCCAAAGGTGAGACAACTGCCCTAGAAGAAACATAACTGAATTCACAACCATCATGGGAATCTGAGCAAGGTCACAGTCGCACACCTGGATGCAGGTGATACCATGCAGGTGACAGCAGGACGAGGAGCAGCACCAGACATCTGCTTCCTCCTTATGGCCCAGGGAAAATGTCTGAGAGCCAAGCAGGAACCTCCCTTTGGGGACAACTGGGGAACCCCCCTCCTTGCTTGGTCTCGAGGTTCCGTAGTAGCTCCAGAAGTAAACAGCTACTGGAGGGGCGCGGCCACCATGCCCGCCCTCCCTAAGAGGCTCTGTCTGGATGCTGCTGGCTGTCCCCCACCCCAGCTCACCTGCTCTGAGGGCTGCAGATCACTGTTGTTGCTGCATGGGACCAGGGAAACTCCCCAACCTGACCGCCCCCAACCTCCTCCCAAGACCCTATCCAGAAGTGGGGCCTACAGCAGCTGGTCTGACAGTGGGGTTGTCAGAAGCCACTAGCAGCTCCCAGCAACTGCAGGCATCCCTTGAAAGGTCTAGAAGTTGTACCTTTCCATGGCAGTCCTCATTCATCTGGCTGGCAACCACCACGACTACCATCAGTACCTTGTCTGCAAGTGGGGGGAGCTTGGCTTGACCACAGACCTCCTGTGGTGACAGCACAGATATGAGCTGATCACTGCTGTCTGCTCATGGGGGTCCTTGCCTGATAAATCAGCCTGTGCTGGTCCACGTGGGTTACAGTGATGTCATTACTACAACCGTCAGCATAGACTTTGCAGAAAGGGTCCTAACTGGATGCTACTACCTAGAAACAAAGGACAGCATAGGGTCACCAAAACTTGTTCTACCCACATTCTGAGAGTTCCCACAGCAGCCAAGAGTACTGAGCCACCATGATAACACATAGTCCTCAACACTCATACCCCCACACACGTACACACATGTAGATATACATGCATACACACATGCACACACACATTTCTTTCCATAGGTTAAATATCAAACTGTAAAACATGAAGCCACAACATATTGAGAGAAATACAAGAGAAAAGGTATATAATTTGGGGAGGAGGATAGGGATTAAGGAAAGCTTTTTTTTTTTTTTTTTTTTTTTTAGCCAATCAGAAATGCTAGACACCATGAAGAAAAGGCCAAGTTTGACCATGAGAGTTTATCACAAAAGTCTCCATAAATAAAATGAAAAGACAAAATAAAGTAGGAAAAATATCTGCAACTTACAATAACAGAAGTATTCATGTCCTTAATATGTAGATAAACCATAAAAATCAATAAGAAATAGACGTACAATCCAATACAAAAGTTCCAAAGAATATGAACAGAGAATTCTTAGAAGAAGAAATACAGCCATGGAATAAATCGTGTAGAGTCTCAACCCTGTATGCTATAGAAAGAAAAATTTCAGTAATGAAATAGCATTTTTCACCTG